>NC_092419.1:95416608-95657915 GCF_040894005.1 Engystomops pustulosus
ACAGAATACGTGTGGGAGAACAGTATAACTTTTCATTATACAAAGAATAGAAATCATACGATAAAACTCGATCATCTCCTTTAACTACGCATATGAAAAGCATAACCCACTGAGATGCTAAATCTACAGCAATTACCCCCGCGTCTTACAATCACCTATGAAATATTCGGACGGATTCTTTCCAAAACTTATTTCAGGAGTTCATTTATTGGGAGAGAAATTTGTGGCGCCATCCAGCGCTGTAACTTACTGCATTGTTGTACATGTGTCTTATTAGCTAATAATAGTCATTATTACATGTTTTATATGACGGTGGGGTTAGCATTAGTCGGCTTCATATGCCGTGCATTCACAGGAAAGATATAGTGGGGGTTGGGTGTTTTTGCTTCCTGTAGTCCTATTCAACTCCTTTAATCCCTTATTTTTGTGCAGGAATTGCACAGGATTAGAAACACAAGGCTTTTTCTCCCAAAACAGCGCCCCACCTCTGCACAGTTTGCATGTGGTATTGCAGCACATAGTCACTTATTTATTTGGGGCTAAGCTGTAATACCAGGCACAACCTGTGGACAGAAATGTCGCTTGCCTGAAAAAAAGTAGCCATGTTTTCCTTAATGGTACATAGGACATTATACATCATACTGAAAAATTAACTATGACCCCTCCATCAAATACAGACAGACTACACCAAATCATATGTTATATGGATGCTAAATCCCCATCAATCAGCTGTGATCTGTGAGAGAAGCTGGCAGCAAGTGTTTAATCCTTCTGCAGTGCCCCCACAGGGGAAATTCATTATTACAAAATGTACTTAAAGGGGTATTCCCACAAAGATAAGATTCTTAAATACACTCAGGATAACAAAATAACACATTCTCTAATTTAATGTTATTAACAAAAAATACAGCTTTTCACAGATATAATTCCAACCAGTCTCTATCGGTCCTGGTGTTTACAATTTTGGTTGTCCCTGGATCCGACCGTAAATTTTCTGACTATGGTCAGCCTCTTCTCATGAATAGCTTCTCTTGTCTGCACACTGCACTGCTCTCTGCCTCCTGCCCCTCCTCCCCATATTACAAGACAAGGTCAGACACAGGCACTTTAGTGTGCAGAGACTTACTCTACAAGCTACAGATAAAGACAAATAAGGTCTTTATAGCAGGGGGGGAGCCATATAGCAGAGCTCACTGTGTGTTTTATTGATTAGGTGAGTTAGCGGAGCTGAGAGTTTCATTGTGTTTTATATCCATCTCATGGATCTCATCATCTCTAATCTCTGATGTGTCAGATACTAGTAGAATGCTGAGAAGCTAAATGAAAGTGTAGATAAACCCTATACCCTAATAATCTAAGCACACTGTCAGCACACAGCATCCCATAGCACAGAGGAATCATGAAATGTCTGCTTAGAGAGTCCCCGCTCACATTCTGGAATCGACTGACCATCACTGAGTGATAGGAGTAGGAGTAAAATTGTACAGTAAGGGGGTTAAAAATAATCTTTATTGTATAAACATCACTGGGGGTTAAAATTTGACAATCAAATGGTCAGTATAAATGACCGATATCCTGGGTCCTCCACGGAAACTCTTCCTGATTGGAGCCCCTGAAGCAGATCAACTTAGCAATTTGACGCAATTATCTATTTGACCCCTAATCCTGCAGCTCAGATCTATTTTATAAAATAATTTTTTATAACTATAAAAACCCCTAGATCTATGAGTCATGAAACTCTTACCAGCCAAGTAGAGAGTCTTCAATCCGAGGTCAGTCATTAAGGGCAGGTAGGTCATCCTCGTGTTGGCACAGGCGATGGTGGATTCAGACAGGAGACAGCCACTAGGTAGGGAGGGGATGTGATGGAGTGTTGGGCGAATGAATGAAGGCACGCTTGGCATGGTTGGTGTTGGTGGCATTAACTCTATAGGTTCCTGTTTGGTAGTTATTTCCAATATTGGAGTCTTTGGTTTCTCGGTGCCAGGGATTGGTGATGACCCCTTTTTTATGGTTTTATTTCTTGTTTTCTCTGAGGAGTAAGAAGAAAAAGTTAAAATAGTAATGCGTGCATATATTAGGGGGGGCGTGCATATATTAGCAGGAGGCAGAGCTGAGAGTGACGTAGCCCAGAGCTCCCCCGGCTCATTTGAATATCTTTGTATCTCATATCTCATTGACAGAGGGGACCCGCAAGTAAGTTTGGGACATCTACCATGAGTAAATCTCCTGTAAGTTTGCTTAGGACATGTATCTTCAGCCTATTTTAGGTTTGGATCATAGTAGCATAGGATCATCTTCATTTAAAGGAAATCTACCATCAAAATCCAACATGATAAACCAGGGACACTTACTCATAGATTCAGGTACCGTGGTGATCTACTTATATTTGTTATCTACGACCTCCTTCCCTCTAAAATGAAGGGCTCTGTGGAGTGTTACCAGAGCCCCTTAGTGCTACAGATTTACAGGCTGTTACAATGAGCAGGACATGTCTCACCCTCCCCCAGCTCTCTCCCTCCTCCCTCGGCCTGTGTAGGAAGTGTGGGGAAGGCCTGCTCTGCTCATTGTAAAGCTACAGCATTGAGGGGCTCTGGGAACACCTACTAGAGCCCTTCAGGTGTATTCACCTAGTAATAAAAGTTCATATAGAAGGAAGAAAGCCAGAGATAATAAATATAAGAAGATTACCACAGTCACGGTGCCCGGATCTATGGTTGAGTGTCCCTGGTTTATCATGATGGATTTTGCAGAAGATAAGCCACTCAGAAGTGACCAGGACAAGCCCTTCATAACGGGAGCTACCTCTATAGCACAATTCTGTAATATTATGGAATATTAATAGAGATGAGCGAACACTAAAATGCTCGGGTACTCGTTATTCGAGACGAACTTTTCCCGATGCTCGAGTGCTCGTCTCGAATAACGAACCCCATTGAAGTCAATGGGAGACTCGAGCATTTTTCAAGGGGACCAAGGCTCTGCACAGGGAAGCTTGGCCAAACACCTGGGAACCTCAGAAAAGGATGGAAACACCACGGAAATGGACAGGAAACAGCAGGGGCAGCATGCATGGATGCCTCTGAGGCTGCCTAATCGCACCATTATGCCAAAATTATGGGCAACAGCATGGCCATGACAGAGTGACAGAATGAAGCTAGATAGCATCTAAAACATCCAATAATTGACCCTGACACTATAGGGGACGGCATGCAGAGGCAGCGGCAGCAGCGGCAGGCTAGAGAGTGGCATGGCGACATACCCTAAATGGACTCAGGCTTCAAACCAATGGGTGGCAGAGAGGAACCAAAGGAGGTGAGCAAGAAGCGCTCAAATAATATCGCTACATGATAAAAGTTTGCCAGTATATTTTGTGGATTACACAGCAGGGTGGCGACAAAGTTAACATGGAAGCCATGAAAACAACCCCAAATTCTGCCTGACACAGCTCGTTTGATAAGGGGACCATGTATGCTTACAGTTCATGCCAGTCGCTGCACTTGCTGCCAGTCTCCTTTCGAATAGTTTAAAATAATAATAACCCTTATCCATAAAGCTCTGTATAATGCTGCACCCCCCTACCTCTCCTCTCTTATCTCAGTCTATCGCCCAACCCGTGCTCTTAGATCCGCCAGTGATCTTAGATTAACCTCTACCCTAGTGCGGACCTCCCACTCGCGTCTCCAAGACTTCTCTAGAGCTGCACCAATTCTATGGAATGCTCTGCCCCGGACTATCAGACTAATACCTAACCTCCAAAGTTTCAAACGTGCTCTTAAAACCCATTTCTTTAGGCAAGCCTATAACACTCATTAACTGCATGAAGTTTTAACTCTTCTACTAACCCGTCCTGTGTCGTCCTCCCATCTGTTATCCAGCAACCAACAGGCACCAGACTTCTCTGCAGTCCCATTCACCCTGGACCTGGTATATAAGATGACGGCTGAGTGTTTCAAGCGACAGCAATTCCATTTATTATATTTTTTTCTATTCCCTAAGAAGAATGGCTTGACCATTAAATATTCTTTTACCTCGTGTTACCCCATCATCTTCATAAACCGTAAGCTCTGGCGAGCAGGGACCTCACTCCTGTTGTTCCATACAAATGTTGTGCTCTGTTACATTACATTTGTATTTGTTTCCTATGATTTGTAAAGCGCTGCAGAATATGATGACGCTATATAAATAAAGATTATTATTATTATGGAGGCAGTGAACTAGTAGTAGATTAAAGGTGCTGCAACTATGTTAGTTGGATCTTGTGATGGAGCTGGCGCTCTGCAGCCAGGCGAGCTTTCGCCAATCCAAGCCCCTGTTTCTAGGCTACTCCCCAAACAGCACTTCTAAGAACCTTTTGTATAAGATCAAGTGTAGTAGCGTTCTTATAAGTTTAGGATATGCCGGGTGAGGGGAATGTAAACAGATGCGCAAGAAGCGCTGAAATAATATCCCTAAATGGTAAAAGTTTGCCAGTATATTTTGTGGATTACACAGCAGGGTGGCGACAAAGTTAACAACTTTGATGTGGAATGCCCTGTAATAGCTCTTGGGCGGTGTGCCTTTTATCGCCTATGCTCAGCAGTTTCAGCACCGCCTGCTGTCGCTTAGCGACGGCACTGCTGCTGTGCCTAGAGCTACCGACTGATGGCGCCATGCCCACGGATGGTAATTCGGAGGAGGAGGAGGTGGAGGAGGGGTGGGAGGAGGTATAGTAGGCCTTTGAGACCTGGACCGAGGTAGGCCCCGCAATTCTCTGCGTCGCCAGTATATGAGCAGCCCCAGGGTCAGACTCGGTCCCAGCCTGCACCAAGTTAAGTGTAGTAGCGTTCTTATAAGTTTGGGATATGGCGGGTGAGGGGAATGTAAACAGATGCGCAAGAAGCGCATGATGCGCATGGAGCTGGCGCTCCGCTGCCAGGCGAGCTTTCGCCAATCCAAGCCCCTGTCTCTAGGCTACTCCCCAAACAGCACTTCTAAGAACCTTTTGTATAAGATCAAGTGTAGTAGCGTTCTTATAAGTTTAGGATATGCCGGGTGAGGGGAATGTAAACAGATGCGCAAGAAGCGCTGAAATAATATCCCTAAATGGTAAAAGTTTGCCAGTATATTTTGTGGATAACACAGCAGGGTGGCGACAAAGTTAACAACTTTGATGTGGAATCCATGAAAACAACCCAAATTTCTGCCTGACACACCTCGTTTGATAAAGGGACGATGTATGGAGGCAGCTATATGGACGACTTTTGGAGGTAGCAATGGAGACAACGTGTGGAGGCTGCTATGGAGACAATTTAATTTGGATAGTGCCTGTATGTGGCAGTCCCAAACATTTTTCAAACCAGAGGAGCAGGTAGGTGGCCCTCCAGTAAAATGGAATAGATTGAGTGCCTGTATGTGGCAGTCCCAAAAATGTTTCAAACCAGAGGAGCAGGTAGGTGGCCCTCCAGTAAAATGGAATAGATTGAGTGCCTGTATGTGGCAGTCCCAAAAATTCTTCAAACCAGAGGAGCAGGTAGGTGGCCCTCCAGTAAAATGGAATAGATTGAGTGCCTGTATGTGGCAGTCCCAAAAATTCTTCAAACCAGAGGAGCAGGTAGGTGGCCCTGCAGTAAAATGGAATAGATTGAGTGCCTGTATGTGGCAGTCCCAAAAATGTTTCAAACCAGAGGAGCAGGTAGGTGGCCCTCCAGTAAAATGGAATAGATTGAGTGCCTGTATGTGGCAGTCCCAAAAATTGTTCAAACCAGAGGAGCAGGTAGGTGGCCCTGCAGTAAAATGGAATAGATTGAGTGCCTGTATGTGGCAGTCCCAAAAATGTTTCAAACCAGAGGAGCAGGTAGGTGGCCCTCCAGTAAAATGGAATAGATTGAGTGCCTGTATGTGGCAGTCCCAAAAATTGTTCAAACCAGAGGAGCAGGTAGGTGGCCCTGCAGTAAAATGGAATAGATTGAGTGCCTGTATGTGGCAGTCCCAAAAATGTTTCAAACCAGAGGAGCAGGTAGGTGGCCCTCCAGTAAAATGGAATAGATTGAGTGCCTGTATGTGGCAGTCCCAAAAATTTTTTAAAACAGAGGACCGGGTAGGTGGCCCTCCAGAAAAATGGAATAGATTGAGTGCCTGTATGTGGCACTCACAAAAATTGTTTCAAACAGAGGACCGGGTAGGTGGCCCTCCAGAAAAATTAAATGCATGAAGTACTATAGCAAGAGCCAGTGGGCCCTGTCAAAAAATAGCCATTTTCCTCTGCTTTACTGTACAAAGAGGAGGAGAAGGAGGAAAATGAGGAGGAGGAGGAGGAGTGGATCAATTATTCAGGTTGAGCTTCCTTCACCTGGTGGAGATTGGAAATTCTGAGAAATCCAGCCTTTATTCATTTTAATAAGCGTCAGCCTGTCAGCGCTGTCAGTCGACAGGCGTGTACGCTTATCGGTGATGATGCCACCAGCTGCACTGAAAACCCGCTCGGACAAGACGCTAGCGGCAGGGCAGGCAAGAACCTCCAAGGCGTACAGCGCCAGTTCGTGCCACATGTCCAGCTTTGAAACCCAGTAGTTGTAGGGAGCTGTGTGATCATTTAGGACGATGGTATGGTCAGCTACGTACTCCCTCACCATCTTTCTGTAAAGATCAGCCCTACTCTGCCGAGACTGGGGACAGGTGACAGTGTCTTGCTGGGGTGACATAAAGCTGGCAAAAGCCTTGTAAAGCGTACCCTTGCCAGTGCTGGACAAGCTGCCTGCTCGCCTACTCTCCCTCGCTACTTGTCCCGCAGAACTACGCACTCTGCCGCTAGCGCTGTCAGAAGGGAAATACTGTTTCAGCTTGTGCACCAGGGCCTGCTGGTATTCATGCATTCTCACACTCCTTTCCTCTGCAGGGATGAGAGTGGAAAGATTTTGCTTGTACCGTGGGTCCAGGAGAGTGAACACCCAGTAATCGGTGCTGGAATAAATTCTTTGAACGCGAGGGTCACGGGATAGGCAGCCTAGCATGAAATCTGCCATATGCGCCAGAGTACCAACGCGTAAGAATTCACTCCCCTCACTGGCCTGACTGTCCATTTCCTCCTCCTCCAACTCCTCCAACTCCTCTTCTTCTGCCCATACACGCTGAACAGTGAAGGACTCAACAATGGTCCCCTCTTGTGTCTCGCCAACATTCTCCTCCTCTTCCTCCTCATCCTCCTCCACCTCCACCTCCTCCGATATGCGCTGAGAAACAGACCTCAGGGTGCTTTGGCTATCAACAAGGGAATATTCTTCCCCCGTCTCTTGTGACGAGCGCAAAGCTTCCGACTTCATGCTGACCAGAGAGTTTTTCAACAGGCCAAGCAGCGGGATGGTGAGGCTGATGATGGCGGCATCGCCACTGACCATCTGTGTTGACTCCTCAAAGTTACTCAGCACCTGACAGATATCAGACATCCACGTCCACTCCTCATTGTAGACTTGAGGAAGCTGACTGACCTGACTACCAGTTCTGGTGGAAGTTGACATCTGGCAGTCTACAATCGCTCTGCGCTGCTGGTAAACTCTGGATAACATGGTCAGTGTTGAATTCCACCTCGTGGGCACGTCGCACAACAGTCGGTGAGCGGGCAGTTGGAGGCGGCGCTGCGCTGCCCTGAGAGTGGCAGCATCTGGGCTGGACTTCCTGAAATGCGCACAGATGCGGCGCACCTTCGTGAGCAAATCAGACAGATTGGGGTATGTCTTGAGGAAACGCTGCACTATCAGATTTAACACATGGGCCAGGCATGGCACATGTGTCAGTCTGCCGAGTTGCAGAGCCGCCACCAGGTTACGGCCGTTGTCACACACAACCATTCCCGGCTTGAGGTTCAGCGGTGCCAGCCACAGATCAGTCTGCGCCGTGATGCCCTGTAATAGCTCTTGGGCGGTGTGCCTTTTGTCGCCTAGGCTCAGCAGTTTGAGCACCGCCTGCTGTCGCTTAGCGACGGCACTGCTGCTGTGCCTAGAGCTACCGACTGATGGCGCCGTGCCCACGGATGGTAGTTCGGAGGAGGAGGTGGAGGAGGGGTGGGAGGAGGAGGAGGCATAGTAGGCCTGAAACACCTGGACCGAGGTAGGCCCCGCAATCCTCGGCGTCGGCAGTATATGAGCAGCCCCAGGGTCAGACTCGGTCCCAGCCTCCACCAAGTTAACCCAATGTGCCGTCAGCGATATATAGTGGCCCTGCCCGGCAGCACTCGTCCACGTGTCCGTGGTCAGGTGGACCTTGTCAGAAACGGCGTTGGTCAGGGCACGGATGATGTTGTCTGACACGTGCTGGTGCAGGGCTGGGACGGCACATCGGGAAAAGTAGTGGCGGCTGGGGACCGAATACCGAGGGGCGGCCGCCGCCATGAGGTTGCGAAAGGCCTCGGTCTCTACTAGCCTATAGGGCAGCATCTCCAGGCTAAGCAATCTGGAGATGTGCACATTAAGGGCTTGGGCGTGCGGGTGGGTTGCACTATATTTGCGTTTCCGCTCCAGCGTCTGGGGTATGGAGAGCTGAACGCTGGTGGATGCTGTGGAGGATCGTGGAGGCGACGATGGGGTTTTTGTGCCAGGGTCCTGGGCAGGGGGCTGACTAGCAGCTGACACAGGGGAAGGAGCAGTGGTGTGCACGGCCGGAGGTGAACGGGCTTGTTGCCACTGAGTGGGGTGCTTAGCATTCATATGCCTGCGCATACTGGTGGTAGTTAAGCTAGTAGTGGTGGAACCCCTGCTGAGCCTGGTTTGGCAAATGTTGCACACCACAGTCCGTCGGTCATCCGGTGTTTCCTTAAAGAACCTCCACACTTCTGAAGATCTAGCCCTCGCCGCAAGAGCCCTCACCACGGGAGCTTCACTAGTTGACAGTGGCGCTGATGCACCAGCTCTGGCCCTGCCTCTCCGTCTGGCCCCACCACTGCCTCTTCCAACCTGTTCAGGTCGAGGACTCTCCTCCGTCTCAGAAGCACTGTGTTCACCCGGCCTCTCAACCCAGCTTGGGTCTGTCACCTCATCATCCTCCGATCCCTCAGTCTGCTCCCCCCTCGGACTTCCTGCCCTGACAACAACTTCCCCACTGTCTGACAACCGTGTCTCCTCATCGTCGGACACCTCTTTACACACTTCCACTACGTCAAGAAGGTCATCATCACCCACAGACTGTGACTGGTGGAAAACCTGGGCATCGGAAAATTGCTCAGCAGCAACCGGACAAGTGGTTTGTGACTGTGGGAAGGGTCCAGAAAACAGTTCCTCAGAGTATGCCGGTTCAAATGGCAAATTTTCCTGGGAGGGGGCAGACTGGGGGGGAGGAGGCTGAGGTGCAGGAGCTGGAGGAGTGGGGATTTCGGTGACATGGGTGGACTGCGTGGAAGACTGACTGGTGGTGGACAAATTGCTCGAAGCATTGTCAGCAATCCACGACATCACCTGTTCGCACTGTTCTGGCCTCAACAGTGCTCTACCACGAGTCCCAGTAACTTCAGACATGAACCTAGGGAGTGTAGCTCTGCGGCGTTCCCCTGCTCCCTCATCAGCAGGTGGTGTCTCACCCCGCCCAGGACCACGGCCTCTGACCCCTGCAGTAGTTGGACGCCCACGTCCCCGCCCTCGTCCTCTACCCCTAGCCCTCGGGTTAAACATTTTTAAAATGAGAGTTATAACTTTTTTTTTTTTTTTACTTCTTTTTGTTTTTTTTGTGTTTTTTTGTGTTTTTTTTTTTGTGTTTTTTGTTTTTTTTTGAGTTTTTAAAACCAAACAATCCTATCCTATTGCTATGGCTATTTTCTAGCCAAGTATCAAAGGAAGCACACTACTATGCCAGATGAGATGACACTGAGTTAGTGCCTAATAGAAATCCAACCCCTACTGAATTTTGCCACTTCGGCCTTTGCTATGGATATGTGCGCCACTAAGCGCAGAACACAGCGGTCGCAAGTCTCACTACAAATTGCTCAGAATTGGCAAGTACATGCACTGCAGAAACTACAGCCACCAGCAGATCAACCAGAAATCAAATATATAGAACGCTACTGTAGGCTTCAAGAAGCTGTTTGTATTCTCCTATGGCTATTTTCTAGCCAAGTATCAAAGGAAGCACACTACTATGCCAGATGAGATGACACTGAGTTATTGCCTAATAGAAATCCAACCCCTACTGAATTTTCCCACTTCGGCCTTTGCTATGAATATGTGCGCCACTAAGCGCAGAACACAGCGGTCGCAAGTCTCACTACAAATTGCTCAGAATTGGCAAGTACATGCACTGCAGAAACTACAGCCACCAGCAGATCAACCAGAAATCAAATATATAGAACGCTACTGTAGGCTTCAAGAAGCTGTTTGTATTCTCCTATGGCTATTTTCTAGCCAAGTATCAAAGGAAGCACACTACTATGCCAGATGAGATGACACTGAGTTATTGCCTAATAGAAATCCAACCCCTACTGAATTTTCCCACTTCGGCCTTTGCTATGGATATGTGCGCCACTAAGCGCAGAACACAGCGGTCGCAAGTCTCACTACAAATTGCTCAGAATTGGCAAGTACATGCACTGCAGAAACTACAGCCACCAGCAGATCAACCAGAAATCAAATATATAGAACGCTACTGTAGGCTTCAAGAAGCTGTTTGTATTCTCCTATGGCTATTTTCTAGCCAAGTATCAAAGGAAGCACACTACTATGCCAGATGAGATGACACTGAGTTATTGCCTAATAGAAATCCAACCCCTACTGAATTTTCCCACTTCGGCCTTTGCTATGGATATGTGCGCCACTAAGCGCAGAACACAGCGGTCGCAAGTCTCACTACAAATTGCTCAGAATTGGCAAGTACATGCACTGCAGAAACTACAGCCACCAGCAGATCAACCAGAAATCAAATATATAGAACGCTACTGTAGGCTTCAAGAAGCTGTTTGTATTCTCCTATGGCTATTTTCTAGCCAAGTATCAAAGGAAGCACACTACTATGCCAGATGAGATGACACTGAGTTATTGCCTAATAGAAATCCAACCCCTACTGAATTTTCCCACTTCGGCCTTTGCTATGGATATGTGCGCCACTAAGCGCAGAACACAGCGGTCGCAAGTCTCACTACAAATTGCTCAGAATTGGCAAGTACATGCACTGCAGAAACTACAGCCACCAGCAGATCAACCAGAAATCAAATATATAGAACGCTACTGTAGGCTTCAAGAAGCTGTTTGTATTCTCCTATGGCTATTTTCTAGCCAAGTATCAAAGGAAGCACACTACTATGCCAGATGAGATGACACTGAGTTATTGCCTAATAGAAATCCAACCCCTACTGAATTTTCCCACTTCGGCCTTTGCTATGGATATGTGCGCCACTAAGCGCAGAACACAGCGGTCGCAAGTCTCACTACAAATTGCTCAGAATTGGCAAGTACATGCACTGCAGAAACTACAGCCACCAGCAGATCAACCAGAAATCAAATATATAGAACGCTACTGTAGGCTTCAAGAAGCTGTTTGTATTCTCCTATGGCTATTTTCTAGCCAAGTATCAAAGGAAGCACACTACTATGCCAGATGAGATGACACTGAGTTAGTGCCTAATAGAAATCCAACCCCTACTGAATTTTCCCACTTCGGTCTTTGCTATGGATATGTGTGCCACTAAGAGCTAAACACAACGGTAGCAAGTCCCCCTGCTAATTCCTCACAAAATGGTAATAGATGCAAATTAAAATAAAAAAAGTAGAACGTTATTGTAGCCCTAAGAAGGGCTGTTGGGTTCTTTGAGAATCACTCCTGCCTAACAGTAAGCTAATAGAACACCCTAACGCTTTCCCTGACCAGCAGCAGCTCTCTCCCTAGCGGCATCCAGAGACAGAATGATCCGAGCAGCGCGGCCAGCGGCTAGTCTATCCCAGGGTCACCTGATCTGGCCAGCCAACCACTGCTATCGACGTGTAAGGGTACCACGTCATGCTGGGTGGAGTGCAGAGTCTCCTGGCTTGTGATTGGCTCTGTTTCTGGCCGCCAAAAAGCAAAACGGCGGGAGCTGCCATTTTCTCGAGCGGGCGAAGTATTCGTCGAGTAACGAGCAGTTTCGAGTACCCTAATGCTCGACCGAGCATCAAGCTCGGACGAGCATGTTCGCTCATCTCTAAATATTAATCATTTTCACAGGTCCATTATGAAAAAGCACCACTCAAGGGTGTATCTGATATTGCAGCTGATTCCCATTCTGGAAACCCCTTAGACTAATCTGGGCCACCCTCTGCTGAAAATGTGTATTGATGGGTTAACCACTGCTCAGTCAGTAATATTATGGCCCTCAAAGTGTGACTTCCCAACTACTACCACATGCCCTGACATCACATGCTAGGAGCTGCATAGCTGGAGAACTACAAGACCACCACCAAAGAAATAATCCAACCATTGGCCATCGCTGGTGTTCATAGCTAACCTTTCTGAGTGGTCTTCAAACCTTCAACATCTGAATTCTTCTCCCCGATCCCCTCTTTTTTTGGCTTAGTAAGGGTCGCTCCTTTCTTCTGAATATTGGTTTCTTGTTTTCTATGATTTATTTCCTTCTTTACTGGAGGTTTCCTCCTGGTAACACCAAATGTTCTGTTTACGGCTGGTGTTTTCTTTGTTGGTTTTATGGTCTTAGTGTTGATATTAGCTGTTGTGTTGAGTCCTAGGGCAGGTCTGGATGTTGTCCTTGCAGTTTCCCCTTTGACCTTCATATGCTTTGTGTTGTTTTTTGCTTCCTTGTTTTTTTGCGCTGTTGTTTGGTTGAGCGCAGCTGCTGAGTCAAGTGGAACTTGTGTGGTTTCTGCAAGGTACAACATCTAGATTGTAAAGATACGTGTGATATATTAAGTTACAATGGCTACTACAACAATAGAGGCGCAGTCATTACCAGAATTAACCAACTTAATGGACTAAGCATCCACTGAATGGACTGGCAAACGCCAATCAGAGGTCTACTGTAAGGCTAGAAATAGAAGCCGGTCTCAGTCCTGACAACTGGACAACTTTAACAAGAACATAATATTTGCAATTGTTTCAAGGGCAATGGCGATCCCCTTGGTCCTCCTAAACTAATCCATAGACCACCATAAGGTTCTATGGTCATTATACATCTGGTTCAGGGTTTTGTGCAGGAGGCCAATCTTTCGGGATTACATCTAGGAGACCACCTAGTTGTGTTTCTTGTTTGTATAGATTGTAGATAGTAAATCAGTTCCCAATGACTCTGTTGGGAGAAGAGGAACATCCTAAAGGCATCACAGGTTTTGATAGTCTCAAGGGGGTTACCGTTTGCTAAGGGCAAATTGAGGCAAGAACATATATTCAGAAGGTCCTCGCCTAAGGTCAGGGGCGTATTTGATTGGCTTGATTGCCCATGATCTCGGCAAAAGGTAGGACGAGCTGCCATGCACATAAGGTGGGAGCAGTAAGCAGGTAATGCTGCCCTTTTACAGGGTATGGGTTGGGGGAGAAGGCAAAAAGTTTGAGGTCTTCACATGAATTAAGACTGGAAAACTGGTAAACATGTCAAACTATAAATTTATTTCTACCGATGGTACCTTACCTGTCTTCACACAGACTGGACAGCATTCACCCGGAGGTTTATGTAATTTTCCAGAAGGACAAGTGATATCTTCTTCACAGTCAAGTGGTTCGCACACTTTCCGTCCTTGGTCACATACACATATGGTGCATCGCTGAGGAGACCAAGCCGCTCCATTGTACATGATCATCCCATTCACCAAGCATTGGCCTTTTCCTGACAATCGAAAACCCAACCCATAACAATTAAGGTGAGGACCATAAAGGACAGACATTGCTAAATTTACATGTCATAATTTCACCTGTTACAGGACTCAGTAGGCCCCAAATTCTATATTTAGTGATAATGGAGTTGGGACCTAAATGGTGGCATCTTGACGCCACTGACACCTGCTATCTTTCAAAGATGACCAAAATCTTGCCCAAGAAAGAAAAATACATGGCATGTTCTACTGGAGAATGGACTGTCATAGATTAATTCTATATGTGGTGGCATATAGAGGATACATATGGAGACACACATAGTCCAGGGGGGCGGGGGCTATGTAGAGGCTATGGGTCTACAAATAGGTTCTGAGGACCAGAAATCTTTATATTTTTACCCCCTTTGGATCATGCTTGTCTACATTACCTTACCCAATTGGCGTTTAGGAGCCACAAGCCAAGCAATGTTTTGAGCCTGCCTGGCCCAATCCCCTGCTAGAGATTTCAGGGAAGCAGGAGGATGGATCAAGACCAAAAGGAGTATGAGGATTACTGGGCCCAGAGTTGTAGCAAGGGCTACTACTCCGACCTGGTTCCCCAACATTGATGTTAACAGCCGGTCTAGGTTGACTTGCACCCCACCACTATGTGGGACAATCTGTGTGGGGGCGGATCTTTTATTGATAAATCTATATGAATAAAGGTTATATATCCATAAAGACAACTTATGGACTTCTATGGAGCTGGTGTAGAGAGGGGTCCTATTTCAGGTTGGTCCTATCCCTTCTTAAATGGGTGGTGGTAACATGCACCAAGATGTTGTCTTCCACCAGGCTGGTAAAAGTAGATCAGAGGGTTCTGCCCACTGACCGAATTACAGGTTAAAGGGTGGATATGTCATAATGGGGCACATTTACTAAGGGTCCGTCCGTCGGGTTTGCCGAATTTTTCCATTTTGCGCTGAATTTCCCCGGGTTTTTGGCGCACGCGATTAGATTGTGGCTTTCATACGACACAAATGGGGGGCGTGGCTGTCGGACAACCCCACTGATTCAGGCAAACTGTGTTATTTAAAAATCAAATTGTGTCGCAAGATCAGCACTCGGGAAGAAGAAGGTGAACTCCGGCGGACCTGTGAGGGGAAGCGACACATGCAGGAAATTGGACGCACGATCTTAATGATCGCAGCAGCTCCGAATCCTCATCGGACATTCCGGATCGGCCGCATCAACAGGATGGGTAAGTAAATGACAAAGCCTGATTCTTGTGTTTTACATTATCATTTATTTAGTTATTTATCTTACCTGGCCGATGCTGAAGCTCAGTCCAATATCACGTTATAGGCGCTTTTGCAAGTTGCTAGATGTAGGTATAACCTGATTACTATACATTATATTCCTATGTAGCAGACATCACACCCCCACCTTCTCATCTCCCCCCTGAATTAATGACATTACATTTCTGCCACCTCTTCCTGCTGCTCCCATAGCAATAAAAATGTCACCTATCAAACATCAACTTCTCCATATATATAGCAGTGCTGGCGCAGAGGTGACACTTATATTGTCCCCCCTCTACATATTAGCATTTTACATTAGCCAGGGGAACGTCGATCTATATGATTATACATGTCGCACTCCTTCCATTTATTGGATATGATCTCGGCTCATCAGATGAGTAAAGTTATTAGGATGGGATCATATATAATCCGAGGAATGGAGGATCTGGAGATGGGGGGGCGTTGGGTTGTGCCAACTCCTTGGCTTAGTATCGCCAAGTATCTGAAGACAATATTATAATAGCAGGGAGGTAGATGAAGAAATAGCAATGTATTACTGTATTACTTGTAACTATTAACACTTTCCTTGGACAGTACAACATCTAAATACTAAAGATATTGGAATTCCTATGAAGATTTGAGGAAGCGATACAACCACAAAACCATCCCCCTCCATCCCCATAATCCTTATCTGCTTGTAGTGTATATAAGAAACATTCATTTTCATGATTTTGACTAGTTAGACTTTTTAGGTTTAGATGTTGATTTTTCTATCTCCATGCTGTCTGTTATTAATCCCATGATGCCTCAGCATAGCACAAGGGCAGCTAGAGACTGTACCATCTCTGCCTGGTGGAGGGGGGAGTGTGATTATCCTTCACTATATAGTCTTCTAAGATTCTGAGGGTTAATAAGAATAGTCATGGAGGCTGAGCTCCCATCTTGTATCTTATAACTGTGTGGCAGCACCTGTGATAGGAAACACTTTTATAATATCTATACATTAATGGCTGAACAACAACATGATGATCACATCTGATGATTGTCAATGGAGTCACAAAACAAACATGTTATCACATAACAGTGATGGTTAATGAAATGTAAACGACCCGTAACCTTCAGATGAACAACTACTGCCCCTAGTGGTGGGTGGATGAGTGGCCCCCACTATCTGTAGATACTAAGGTCATTATTGATGAGTGCCCCCCACTATCTGCAGATACTAAGGTTATTATTTATGAGTGCCCCCACTATCTGTAGATTATAAGGTTATTATCGATGAGTGCCCCCCGCTATCTGTAGAGACTAAGGTTATTATCGCTGAGTGCCCCCTGCTATCTGTAGATACTATGGTTATTATCGATGATTGCCCCCACTATCTGTAGATACTAAGGTTATTATCGATGAGTGCCCCCGCTATCTGTAGAAATTAAGGTTATTATCGCTGAGTGCCCCCCGCTATCTGTAGATACTATGGTTATTATCGATGATTGCCCCCACTATCTGTAGATACTAAGGTTATTATCGATGAGTGCCCCCGCTATCTGTAGAAACTATGGTTATTATCGAAGATGAGTGCCCACCACTATCTGTAGATACTAAGGTTATTATCGCTGAGTGCCCCCACTATCTGTAGATACTAAGGTTATTATCGATGATTGCCCCCGCTATCTGTAGAAACTAAGGTTATTATCGATGAGTGCCCCCCGCTATCTGTAGATACTATGGTTATTATCGATGATTGCCCCTGCTATCTGTAGAAACTAAGGTTATTATCGATGAGTGCCCCCCGCTATTTGTAGAAACTAAGGTTATTATCGATGAGTGCCCCCCGCTATCTGTAGAAACTAAGGTTATTATAGATGAGTGCCCCCCGCTATCTGTAGAAACTAAGGTTATTATCGATGATGAGTGCCCCCCACTATCTGTAGATACTAAGGTTATTATCGCTGATGAGTGCCCCCCGCTATCTGTAGATACTAAGGTTATTATCGATGATGAGTGCCCCCCGCTATCTGTAGATACTAAGGTTATCATAGATGATGAGTGCCCCCCACTATCTGTAGATACTAAGGTTATTATCGATGATGAGTGCCCCCCGCTATCTGTAGATACTAAGGTTATTATCGATGATGAGTGCCCCCCACTATCTGTAGATACTAATGTTATTATCGATGAGTGCCCCCCGCTATCTGTAGATACTAAGGTTATTATCGATGATGAGTGCCCCCCACTATCTGTAGATACTAAGGTTATTATCGCTGATGAGTGCCCCCCACTATCTGTAGATACTAAGGTTATTATCGATGAGTGCCCCCCGCTATCTGTAGAAACTAAGGTTATTATCGATGATGAGTGCCCCCCACTATCTGTAGATACTAAGGTTATTATCGATGATGAGTGCCCCCCACTATCTGTAGATACTAAGGTTATTATCGCTGAGTGCCCCCCACTATCTGTAGATACTAAGGTTATTATCGATGATGAGTGCCCCCCGCTATCTGTAGATACTAAGGTTATTATCGATGATGAGTGCCCCCCGCTATCTGTAGAAACTAAGGTTATTATCGATGAGTGCCCCCCGCTATCTGTAGATACTAAGGTTATTATCGCTGAGTGCCCCCCACTATCTGTAGAAACTAAGGTTATTATCGATGAGTGCCCCCCGCTATCTGTAGAAACTAAGGTTATTATCGATGAGTGCCCCCTGCTATCTGTAGATTCTAAGGTTATTATCAATGATGAGTGCCCCCCGCTATCTGTAGAAACTAAGGTTATTATCAATGAGTGCCCCCCGCTATCTGTAGATACTAAGGTTATTATCAATGAGTGCCCCCCGCTATCTGTAGATACTAAGGTTATTATCAATGAGTGCCCCCCGCTATCTGTAGAAACTAAGGTTATTATCAATGAGTGCCCCCCGCTATCTGTAGATACTAAGGTTATAGAAGGGAATCTTCTCAAGCAAAGTGCTCATGTGAAGTGTATATATAAATCAAACACAGAATACATTAATTAGCCAATTAACAAAATTGTATACATAAAATTCAAATCCATAATAATATCCAGCGTACAGTTTTTATAACCGTATTTGTTCTTTGATGTTCTGTCTACTTCTTATTAGATGGAGGAATAGATGGATAGAAATTGCAACTCTCCAACAACTGTCTCAAGTGAAGAAAACTGTGGCCTTTATTCCATGCAGATAGATAGAGATAGGGACACATAGATAGACCTTACCTGCGACTAGTGGACTGCCCATTGTTGCTGCTGCGTCTCCGTTCCTGCTCCTGGTGGTGCTCTGCTCAGGAACCTTCTTGATTGGTGAAGATCTCTTATCCACAAGATTAAGTTTGCTTGTCTTTGGGACCTCCTGATGAAGGTCTAACCTAGATTTCCCGTGAGATTGTTGGGCCCAGCCAGTGCACACCAAAGTACTGAATACCAACAGCGAAAGCAAGAGATTCATGATGTCTATCTTGTCCCCTGAATTCTTAAAGTTAGTAGTCGGTATCTGCTCCTTTGACTGTGTGACGACGTTCAACCCAAGCCTGCTCCCAGATGGTATTCCCGGTAGGACTTAACTTAACTCCTTCCCCTTCACAGAATTTATTTTCTGTCCAAACAAACCCTTCCATCACTTGTGATCCCCTTCTACTACGTCTTGAGATGCTGTCTCGGTGCCTTGAAAGCATTGGCTGAACAAGTTCATGCTTTTTTATCAAGCCTCGAAGAGATTGGATGTTTTGGAGTGTTTTGAATATAAAATGACCATCGAAGCATCTCCCAGCTAGGGCTGCGGCCTAGTCCCCATGAATAGAACCTCTGTTTGTTCACAAGCAACACTCAGTAGGGTTGGGGGGGGGGAGTTGGAACGCGGCTCAGGTTAATACACAGCAACCTTTCTCTGCTATTTCCTGTGTGGAGTTGCTATGTAGACAGGGTGTTGGAGACCCGGCATATGGAAACACCACACATCTCCAGTTTACCCATACAGAGGAGAAATTTATGTCTCAGGGTCAAATGAATTTAGACAAGTTTTTGCATCTCTGTAAACCCTTATTAAATAAATCCGAGACTTAATGTATGTATTTATGGATATTTATTCACTTTCCATCCCAATAAATCTGAGTTTTTGGACTTTGGAGACTTCAGCACTTTAAGTGTATACATAATAGAGGTGTTAAAGGGATATAAGCTGCTCACATGTATACAGTCGTCGGTTGACCCCACCGGAGGTGGAATGCACCAACACAAGGACTATTAGAGAGAGTCATCGGAGAGATGTTATAGCATTGATAATATACTGTAGTATGCTATGTGATATGTAATCATAGTTTATGGCCCCTTCTTAATGCTGCTAAGCTCTGAAGATTATCACCTCAAAGGGCATGTACCATGGATGCTGACCAGGCAGTTGTTATGGGGCTCATGAATGGGGCTACATGTCAAATTGACAATCTGGTATTGGATATCAATCGTAATTATTGGAAAACTCCTTTTATCCCTCTTAATTGTATACAAGGCCTAGTGCCATACATTTTATAGTGGCTGTGCCTGGTATTGTAGAGAAATCCAATTTTTGAGTGGCAAGGCTATACCGATGGGCATGATCTCATAAAGATCTGACCCTAAGAGTAGCTCATCGATAGTAAAGTTCAAGAAAAAAGCTAAGAAAGGCCAAGTCATGGTCCCATGTGTCTTCTATATGGGAAAGTGATACCATAAGGGCCCCCTTAACCTCTTGGGCCCTGGCATGACCGCAACCTCTGCACCCCCCAAATTACGCCCCTGTTGGAAGGCTACAATATGGGCCCCAATTGGAAAGTCCAATTTTTGACAATTTAGATGATATTGGGGTTCCTCCCACATGGTCTTCCCATTGAGCAGACGAGTCTTCCTCTGAGGCTTTTTAAAATGTCAATTACAGTATGTGATCCGTACGTAATTCCCGGCCTACGTCCATCCATGACTGTAAATTGTATATCTAAATATGTTACAAAATACTGTTTTCTCCTCATAAAACATCTGGTCTCTGACTAAGATTTGGAGGATCTATTTTAAGTGAAACCAGGAAACCATGTTTATAGCAACCAGTAGTTTTCATCAGCAGAGTTTTATAGAATTTCCTGTTTCGTGTTGTTGGTAAGTACTGGAAGGAACGTCTGCCCCCGGTACACTGGGCCAATGATGGTTGGAGATGGCCAAGGCCGCTTCGGGGCTTGTAAATAAATTCCTGTAAGGTTCCAGCTGTGACTATACTGCACGTGTCCATTGTTGGCTCCATTCTTTGTTATGTAGAAGAGACACCTGGTACAGAGATGATTTCTGGAACTACAACAAACACCATGGCTGTAACACCAAGCTTTCTAGGCCATTGATGGACCCGAAGGTCTGATCTGTTTTATGTTATAATATCCTGGACTCATTCATGTGTGCTGGTTCTGTTGTACCATGGGGGAGAGTCCCCTTTAAGGATTTTGGAAAGAATATTCACAGGAATGGAGTGTGCTGGGCTGGCCACAATGTGTATTTGGAACCTCGGCTTGGTGAGTGAGGAAGTGCACATTGATGTCACAGAAATAATACAAACGGTGATGTCACAGCACATAGCTAACTTAGTGGGGTCACAGTACTGGGACAGTGCACACATTGGGGCACATTTACTTACCCGTCCCGTCGCGATCCCCGAAGTGCGTTGTCCGTCGAGGATTCAGAGGTGCCATGATTCACTAAGATCGTGCGTCCAATTTCCTGCATGTGTCGCTTCCCCGATCAGGTCCGCCGGAGTTCACCATCTTCTTCCCGGTGTATGTAAGTGCATGGCTTGCAACACAATGTTGAATGTTAAAACCCGCGCTTAGTCCAAATCAGTCGGGTTGTCCGACGGCAGCAAAATCCGATTGCGTGCGCCAAAAGCCCCAGTTAAATGCGGCGCAAGACGGGAAAAGTCGGGTAACCCAACGAAAATGCACATTAGTAAATGTGCCCCATTGAGGTGATGCATAAATATTAGCTGCTATACCTAATATGAACTGTCAAAGTGCATCTATTCACAGACAGCAAGCGGAGATGTTGGGTCATTGGAACAGTTTAGCATTGTACAGTGGGAACTCTGTTGTCAGCGTGGGTTCTGTCAAACTTTTTCCAGATGTCAGCTCACAGATACTCCTCGGGTCCTTAAGACAGATTGTCTGTTTTTACTGCGCCTTTGAGTCATAATCAGCTGACAATCAAAGCCGGGGCTGTCGTCATCTAATGAGCTGTCTCCTAATGCGCCTGTCTCATAAACTAAATCCACAGTACTCCCTCACAATTACTCCGAGTTCTCCATTTGGGGTGGTTATGGACGGTGAATTCTCTCAGTAACGTATTCATCTTCATCATTTCTTCCAGCAGACTCCAAGCACAAGGATATTTTGATTTGCCTCCTTGGACCAAACTGCTTTAAGCTTTGGCCAACTTCTACCCCTGCTTTCTTCTACATAGACCAAATGTTTGTCTCTCTTATGAAATGTCAATCCCTATGAATAAAAATATGTGGACATGGTCTGTGGATTGATGTCTGTCAATCTCCAATTTGGGAAACACTCATTGCAGCACCATCATGGAACCATGTATGTTTTGTTTTTGAAGTTTCCATCTTAGTTCTTTCTGAGAGCTGCCGGTCAGTGCCGGTCTTGCCCTCAAAACTCATAAGACTTTAGACTCAGAGATTAGATAGGGCAAGTAAGTTCAATGTATAATCCTACCTTGTTGATCCAGAAGAAGAAAAAGATGGACCCTATTATAAGTTAATAAAATCCATGACGATATCATGGCATTCATTACAAAAATGGATCGGACAGAGCACCATGAGATAAAATGAGCAAAGGCAACCCAAATAGTAGTAATTGTCCTCTTATCTATGAGAGGACTTCTACTGTATGAGTGATACACAAAGAACCAAATGGAGCTTATTATAAGTTCATTGAATCCCCCAAGATATCATGGTATACATTACACAAATGAATCAGACAGGACACCATGATGTATCATGAGCAACGACAACCTGAATAGTAGTAATTGTCCTCTCATCTATGAGAGGACATCTACTGTATGGGTGATACACACAGAAACCAGATGGAGCCTTTTATAAGTCAACGTTATCCATCAAGGTACCATGGTATCCATTAAAAAAATCTGTCAGACTTGGCGCTATGATGAAGTATGGGTAGAAAAAACCCAAGTTGAAGAAACCTTGTAACCATCACTTCTGTTATTTTAAATTTCAGGACACAATAGAAGGGTCTAAGAACCTTAGTAATGTCTTGCGGTCATGTCCTTCTAGGATAGATTTTACAGTAGAAGAAGTAAAGAAGTATCAAAGTAGATAAAATTGATGCAGGTCCATCAAGACTAACCTATTGATCCAGAAGATGAGGTAGATCTAAACTGGTCCACGTTGGGCATGGAAAAATTCTCTATTAGTTGTCCCATCTTACTGATATTCATACTTCCATGAAAGGTATCCTGGCCACTTGATGTTGAATCAGCCTTCAGAACAGTATAAAATAGCCTTCACAGTAAAAAATAGTCTTCTATAACCACGTTGAAACCATCTTTTTATTAAGGCCCCTCACCCATTACGGTACCTCACCCTTTGCTAGCGCTCCTATGGATATGATCATGAATGATGAGACAGGACTAACCCGTAAACAGTGGTGGCTACCATGATCAGGAAGTTCATCTACAAAGACCAATAACTGATTTTGATGAAATTTATGTAATTCTTTCTTTCCCCTGCAGAGGCGCTACAAGAAGAATTGAACCCTTAGGCCAAGTTCTCCCACAGATTATATGTGATCACTGGTAGTCCCTACAGTAGGAAACCCACAGATCAGCATAATGTCCTTGGCAGACATCACCTGGGTTCATCTCGATGAATCACCACTGAATACACATATATGACAACACTCTCACGTGCACACAGAGTTTACAAGGTCTGATTCCAATTTTGGGATTAAGAAACATTAAAATAAAAAAAATAAAAAAGAAATGTCTTTGTTTTGCAATCACTGGAGGCTGACAGTGCGAAAACATCTTCTGGAACATGAAGATGTGAAGCGGAGCCAAGAAAGCATGAAAGAGCTGATGAAGGCAGGTACCGCCATATAAATGGATTACCGCCTCCCGTATATTGTGTAATCTCTTATTCCGCTACTGAGGAGGCTCATCTGTCACTGAGATGACTATTGTAGGAAGAACAATAGGTCAAGAGTATAAGATAGCCTTCTCCTCTAATGACAAATAGATATGTGCTCTCATAGGAACCCGCAGCAATCACAATAATAGAGCCCCCGATCACATCATATGATAGGCGTATATATGGACGACCGCCGTCTTGGGGTGGTCACTCTCACAAAAATAAGCATTGGAGTGCATGTAGTATTGTGATTACTCGGGTTCCAAAGGATTGGATCTCCTATGATCAGACACATCCCCTGTCCTTAGTCTAGTTTTTTTATGTACTTTTCAGCACCGCTCTGGTACCACTCTACTCTTTGGGCCCGTTACTTCCCAATGACCGTGCACAAGCAGAAAAGTTTTGAGTACAAGTCGGTATAGGAAAATAACTTCACTTTAATTGTAACATCAAGTTAAAAAGCAGAACTTATGTAAGCGACAATTGTTTCGGCCTTTCTCTAGCAATGAAAAACATATACTTAGGCTTATATATATTTTTTGTCAAAAACAGCATTAATAGAGTTTTCAGATGTCAGAGCCTATTTTTATACACTTTACAATAGAGAGGATCCCCCTTTTAGAGCTCCACTTACTAAGTATTTCTCCTTCTGGACGACACAACACGTATGCACATTATACAGACAACCTATCGATCTCAATAAAACTGTCATTCCTTATTTCACCTGTGGTGGCAGTGCAGGGAAACTGAACACTTATTGTCAGACGCTCTTCAGGTGATCACTAGGGTCCCTGATCATCTTATCTTAGCAAACAAGGATTTGTTAGAGAGGCCAACAACCTCCAGTCACGTTATAGTTCATTTTACTGATTTGCCTACACAATGAAGCTCGGATGCCATTCTTTTTCCACTAGAGCCTCTTTGCTCGTCTTTCCTGTCTAGTCTCTGTGTCCTATTCCATTTTATACCAGGATCCCAGCTGAAGTATAAATCCATATGCACGCAGTCCTCGCTAGACTAAGCAGCAGGATATGACTCAGAGAACTCGTACAGGAGGTCCGCTCCCTGACTATTTGTAATTGACTGTGTCACCCTCCCCCCCCCCCCTCCTCTCATAGAGCACATTCCGTCCATCCCATGGGTACCCCAGTTTTGGAGGATTTACAAGACTACATTTCTATATAGTGTAAAGTTTTAGTCCTGGGGTCATATCTGAGGAGACCAATTCCTATAAAGAAAGTCTCTGCCATCAATAGCTATATTATCCATATACTGGTAGTCCATTGGTCATTCTCTTATTGTGATGACATCATAGTATTGTGATGATGTCACCATGTCTCAATTCCCTTGCAGATCCACTTTGAATTTGTATTATAGAGATGAATCAATTTTGCACTCTATTGAAGACAAACGTGCTAAAGAAGAGGAGTAACACATACTTGCAGGACCAGACAACACACAGGGCTTGTCTGTAGTCTGTTACCATGGAGAAGTAAGTATTCACAGAAGCTGCGTACAATGAATGGAATAAAGGTCAAAAAAATAAAATACTTTGTTAAAATTATAGGCAAGTGTGGAGAAAAATTACTGTATAGTAAAAATGCATCACAAATTGAAGTGTTAATAGAATGGTTAAAAATGTCCTAAACTACAGCAGGACAACGATCCTAAATATTCAGCTAATGTCAGTAGAGGCTATGTTAGGAGTAAAGAAGTCATGATATGGACCCAAAGGCAGATGTATGTATCCATGGATGAATCTTATCCGGCTGTTAAAAATGACTGAGGCTGGGGTGGGCTAGTTAAACATAATAAACAAGTACTTACCTCCTCCGGTGCCGCCGATGTCCCGCGCCGCGGTCCATTTGATCCGTGCCCCTGTTTGTTTACAGGGGCACAGAAGCCGCATACAGGGAACTTCCGGTCCGCGATGTGTCCGGCTCCTCCCATCCGTCCCTATCTCTCAGCGTTGTAAGCGCTGGGAGATGGTGTCGGATAGGAGCTTCCGGCAGGCCCCTGGAAACAGACCGGTGCACAGATGAGACGGACCGTGGCATGGGAAATCGGCAGCGCCGGATGAGGTAAGCACATGTTTATTATGTCTAACTAGCCCACCCCAGCCCGGCCCTCAGTAATTTTTAACACCCGGATAACCCCTTTAAGTCTCTGCTGTCTGAGGAGAGAGCTATAGAACAGCGCCCCCTCTGCCCCATCCAGTAGTAATATATCTGGTTATTTTTTCGTTACTTAGTGAGTTCTCGGAGAAGTGTCCCACACCCATACTGACATCAGATATGAAGAGACACTATTTTTTGTTGTCAGGTCCTGCTTTATAACAGGTGACTATGCCCTTGATGCTATCTTGCTGCAGGTGGTGCTACCTGATACAAGAGGCTCAACTCACCTCATGAATGGTGCACCACTGGTTGTATCATGAAGCCTGTCTGGGGTGACTTACAGACACACAATAGGCCTGCATCCACAAAAAGACGTAAGCTTAGGTCAATGAAGATGTTTAGAACAACCTTCCTGCAGAGTTCCTCCAAACACTATGATTGCCACAACATTGAGCTTTGAGAAAACTGCTTTATTATAAGGAATGAATCCCCTTAGTTGTAAGTATCCCATGTACAAATTCAGGCCCTGGCCCCCTGCATAGGGCATATCACAACCATCATCTGAGTATGCCACAGATTTCTTTTCACAGGTTCTTTCATTTTTCTTAATCGAATATTATATAAATACTAATCCCATCATCCAACCTCGAAAAAAACATCTCCAAAGGGAAATCATAGAGTAAATGTGTAATAATGTGTTTTTTTGGGCTGGTCAGAGCCATGCCAGCGCTCGGTGTCCCCTCCTCCTTTCCTGTTTTTGTTAACCTGGGAATGCTCAATAATAAAAACCATCTTACATTTTGTTTGCCTTCAGACTCATATTGCAGAGTCTGCAGTCTGGTTTAAATTAAGGCCTCATTTTTCTCTGCAAAAGTTTATGTAATTCTCTTCCCCTTTGTATGCCTCTCCACTGCCTCTATGATTGTCTACATGGCAATATAATACCAACTTCATTGTGGTATCATATGGAGCGAATCCTCGTACCTTAATCTTCTCGTATTATCCTAATAGAAACCTTAGATTCATCTTCTCATATGTGGGAGGAACCTAATCCTTGTCTCAAAAGTCAGATATATGCCATTTTATGGTACACCAAGTGTGGGCGCTTTCTGAAAGGTTCTGCAGAGGTCTCTACCTCCACCAGCTCCAACCTTTGACATCCTTTAATAGGTGTCACGGGCCGGATTTGGTGCAGTTGGAATTTTCTCACTATCCCATATGGTTCCTGAGTTATCAATGTGCAAAGTCCTCCAATCTGGGCCTGACCTTTTGGTGTGGGGGCAGCTGGATTCCTCTCTTTCTAGGCTTGTGGCCTAGTGCTAGTTGGGTCACGGGTGCTTGGTCCAGGTGAACAGGTCTCTTCCACGCGTGGCAGGGCCAGCAGGGGGATGCAAGAAGAGGGGGAGGCTGTAAGATCCCCTGGGGCACTCCCGTTGTACATATCATGAAGGGATCTTGGGATAGATGGTAAAGGGGAGGTCCTTAATTGAGACAATGGGGCAGATTTACTTACCCAGTCCTGTCGCGATCCCGTGGTGCATTGTCCGAGGAGGATTTGGGTCTGCTGCGATTCACTGAGATCGTGCGCCCGAGTTCCTGCATCCGTCGCTACTGCACCAAGGTCCGCTGGAGTTCACTTGCTTCTTCCTCTGTGGAGGGATGCACACAGAGCTGCAGGTCTTGCCGAGGGGATAGCCCTCTGAGGGGAGACATTAGCTGCAGGCTGCTTGTTTCTGGAGAGCTCTCATGTATACTGACAGAACGCTCTGGATCTCCAGCAAGATGGAGTATTTATAAACTTCCACTTGAGGGGAGTTCCAGGCTTCCAAACAAAGGTAGACCTCTCTGCAGAGAAGGATTACAAATTACATACAATATATTGTCAGCATAGATAACATTAACATGCTTAGTTGTAACTCACATGATTTTTCAGGTTTGCCTTAAGATACTGGAGTTTCCTGGAACTGGCAACAAGAGCATGATGTAGGCCTGAAGCCTGCGAGGTGTCCTGCTTACCTGCCCACAAGACAACACTTTGGCCCTCAGCGATCATGAGGTAGTGGTACACAAGTTTCTTGAATACTGAATATGAATAGACTGGGTGGCATGAGCAACCAAAAATTAACTAACATCTCTCAGGCCCTTTAATAAAAAGCCCCCATTTATAAAGACATAACCATAAAACACGCAGACTCACTTTTTGTTGGGTATAAAAACATGGCCACAGCTTCATTTAACCCCCTAACGCCGAAGCCACTTTTCACCTTCCTGACACGGCAAATTTTTTCAAATCTGCCCTCTGACACTATAAATGGTTATAACTTTGGAACGCTTTAACATATCCAAGTGATTTTGAAATTGTTTTCTCGTGACACATTGTACTTCATGTTAGTTAAAAAATTTTGGTGGTATGTTTTGCATTTATTTATGAGAAAACCAGATATTTGGTGAAAATTTAGAAAAATTAGCAATTTTCGAAATTCAAAATTTTCTACTTTTTCCACACATGAGTCATAACACCAAAAAACGTAATAACTAACATTCACCGAATGTCTACTTTATGCCTCCGTGTTTTTTTATGCATCCTCTTATTTTTATGGACCTGCTCAGGTTTCAAGTTACTTTGAGAGGCCTAAATAAAGTAAAACCCCATAAATTACTCCATTATAGAAACTACACCCCTCAACGTACGTAAAACAACTTTTATGAAGTTTGTTAACCCTTTAATTGGTTTACAGGGGTTATAACAAAATCGGATGCAATTTCAAAATTACATTTTTTTTGGCTAAATGAATGTGTTTTTCATAAAATGTACAAATTCTAAGTGGATAAAATACCAAAACGCTCCACAAAATTTGATACCCAATCCCTCCCGTGTATAATGTTACCCCATATGTGGTGGTAACCTGCTGTATGGGCACACGCCAGGGCATCGAAGGGAAGCTGCGCCATTAAGAGCAGATTATGCATTGTCACATTTTATTGGCTATACAATCTTTATTTTTTTGGCAATTTGGACATATAAGGGCTTATTTTTTGCGACATGAGATGCACTTTACAAATACTTCATTTAAGTGGGTCTGTAGCTTTTTGATGAGATTTTATTAACTCTTTAATGTATGGAGGAAAAGAAAATTGTCACTTTGGGGTTTCTTTTTTTTGTATATTTTGGGGGTCGTACATCATACACTAAAAATACTATAATATTTTCATTCTATAGATCACTACGATTACGGTGATACCTCATTTATATAGTTTTTCATTTATTTTTACAATTTTACTGGAGAAAAACTAATATAGAGGAAATCTCATTTGTTTCTGCATCGCCATCTTTTCGGGAACTTAACCTTAATATTTTTTGGTTCACAGAGCTAGTTTAGGGCTTATTTTTTATGTGTGGAGTTGTTCTTTCAATTGGTACCATTTTGGGGCACATAACTTTTTTTGATCACTTTTTAGAACATTTTTGTGAAGGGATTTTATGAAAATTTATATTTTTGGCGAGTTTTTCGGGTTTTGTTTTTACGGCGTTCACTGTATGGGTCCAATAATATTTCTGACTTATTGTACAGATTGTTACGGACGCGGCGATACCAAATATGTGGGGGGTTTTGGTGATTTTCAGGTATTTTTACTTTATTAGATGTGTATAGGGAATGTTTGTGTTTAGGGGACTTTAACTTTATTTAATTAATTATTTTTATTAAAAATTGTGTTTATTTAGTGTTTTTAACTTTTTTTTTCTTTACTTTTACAGGTTAGCTTGAACAAGTGATCCACTGATCACTTGTTCAAGCTATTCTTCACCTAATACAGTGTAATACAGATGTGCATGCTCAGTGTGTCACAGCCGGGTCCTGCCAGAAGGCACGGACCCGGCACCCGGAAGAAGATCGCGCAGCCCCGGGCACTGGCAGTCCCGGGGCTGCGATCGGAGCAGCGGGACCCCCCCGGTAAGCGCGGCGGGGGGGGTCCGAATCCATTTAAATGCCCCTAACACGCCGCGGTCAGCGCGACCGCGGCGTGTTAGGGGTTGACACCCGCGATCGGAGAAATCTCCGATCGCGGGTGTTAGAGGAGGGTGTCGGCTATAATATATAGCTGACACCCGCAACTTCTGGCCCCGGCTCCATTCAGGAGCCGGGGCCAGAAGTTTGACGTACTATTACTGCATATTGCGGGAACGCACCTCCCGCCATGCAGTAATAGTACGTCAAATGTCGGGAAGGGGTTAATTAACAATTCAAAATCTTTATCTCGTAAAGGCACTTGTAAAATCGTTCCATCGGCTCGGCCGCTGTATGCCAGCTGGCCTCCCAGCTGCCAAGTCGGCCAACCGAGCCTTCACATCCATCGCTCACTTTCCGCCAGCTGTGACTTGATAACAAAAAGAACAATAAATTAACAAGGAAAAACAAACAACAAAAATAGGGCGGGAGGGCGGGAACGCTTCTTTGCCAGGCTTGACAAGAAAGAGAGAACCCTCCCCTTTGCCACGGCTTAAATCCAGGCGCCTGTAGGCGTGAATAATTACGAGGTAGCAGGGTGGAGATAAGCAATAAACCCACCCCTTTAATTAAAGTGCCACAATCCCTGACCTTGAACTTGCATTTTAGAAAAAAGAGAGCAGCCACCAGTCCAGGGGCACCTTCCTTATTTAGTCAGGCGTACCCCACAGATCACAAGAGGTCCTCGTGTTCCTCAGATCACTGATGACATCAGCACTCTTGGCCATACAGGGTTAAGCGGTCTCAAAGAGAGAGAACATACTTACTACATTAAACCTCAGGCACGTGATCTCAGCGGGAGGACTCTAAATCACAAAGTATTTTCGGGAGTAATCCGAGAATCCTCAATGTTCTCAACTTCCAGGGTGGCAGCCAGCGAGTCCTGGATTAAACATATATATCACCCTGGTGGAGCCATAGACGTGTCCCAAGTGACTTTCATGTGAATGCAGATATTAAATAAAATAAAGTACATTTTTGGCAGTGGAAAACATTATTGGGAGGAATTATTGTACATTATAGTTTGCTGTTTCAACCCCGGCTGGAAGTTATTTATTCTGCCGTGGTTCCCAATTGGCAGGGTGGTGATGTCCTTCCCGAAAGTCACCATAACAGTAAAAAGTAAAATAATAATTCAATGTTCACTTTGTACAATGCCTTTTAGTTAGAAGGAGCTAAAGGCAAACCTCAGCAATTTGTTTTTATCTATGATGAACCCAACAGCAACTGTTCAATTTCCCTACAACTCCCCTGCAGGAGAAATCAGGTATTACACAATTCCTAGTTTTCCAGGTTTGTGGTGTTGATTAAGTACAGGATAAGTCATCAATATCATTTTGTGAGTGTACAATACTTGTGCCTTTACTGGTCACTGAACACAGAAAATGGAGCCATTTAGTAACCTAAATGGCCCCCAACTCAGTCACTATACAGAGAACGGAGCTCATTTTCAGACTCCATTCTCCATGTTTATTCTTTCATTAGAATCAGCCCAGGGTTAGGTGTCCTGAACTTCAGAAACCCACCGATCTATGTCCCTCATATCCTATTGTCAATTTTCCATAAACCTGGAAAAGCACTTTTAGATGATCATTACCCTAGTAGAGGACCATCATCCTAGTACAGTGGTGGCGAACCTATGGCACTGGTGCCAGAGGAGGCACTCGGAGCCCTTTCTGTGGGCACTCAGGCCTTCACCAGAGAGGACTCCATGTATCTTTCTGCAGTCCCAGACAGCCCAGGATTTGCTGTGCTCAGTGCTATTTTAAAGTGACAGTGCTACCTGGGACCACTGGAGGAGTGGGGGGGGGGGGGCAGATCTGGATTATCATTAGAGCTCCGGCCCTGACTATTCTTCCTGATTATCGGACCCTGGAGGGAAACTACAATGATCATCCAAATTTCTTCTATTTTCTGCTTTATTGGTGCCTCGGTGCCAGTATCAATGAAAGCTGTGACAGAGAAGGGAGTATAAATCACAAATTACATTTCTGTGTTGGCACTTTGCGATAAATAAGTGGGACTTGGTTGTAGTTTGGGCACTCGGTCTCTAAAAGGTCCGTCATCGCTGTCCTAGTAGATGGATCTTCTGTGTTTCTGGTGACTTGGCAGTGCTTCTCTTGGGTGCCTCAGATGGAATGATGTGGCCACCATGTCATATATGTCATAATATGTGGTTCTCTGCCACACAAACATTATTGGTGGACTTGAGTGGTCTCCTGGCATCTAGAGCTCACCCCATAATATACTCTATCAGACAAACCCCTCATATGTTAAGACTTGAAATCTTGCACTGGTTCAAGAAGGACACTTCCATACTTCATACTGGTGATATGAAGGTCATGAAGACTTGTCCAGGTGACACCGTTCTTCTTCTACTACTCATGAGTTGGTTGACCTCTACTTTAACCTATATTCATCCTCAAAGTTGTATTTTAGTAAGCGTGTTATTCTATAGGTGGTTGGTCTCACAGACAGATTTTTTTTTTGGCATTCAACACCTGGGAAAATAAAACGTGTGGTTCTTATACATTCAGATTCGGCTCCTTTAATCCTCGGGATAAATTTCTATAGCGTTTTCTTGGCCAACCATAAAGCGGAAAACCCTCCGAGGTTTGACTCTTCGTTTACTTTTATATCCATCCAAGATTCACAAACTTGGGTAAGACGTGATAATCCCATCATAAAATATACAGTAAACTTGGAATATAGAAATATCTAGCGCCAGATGTAGACCCCGCCTGTATCCAATTGTCTGCTACCTGATCCAGTCACATTCACTGTCCTCCAGAACTACATGAATATTCCAGTTTCGTTTTCGGCTTAGTTCCCAGGACATCATTGCAATCCAAAAACTCACCATCTCACCATGGCCTTACTGGCAATGTACATCATATTTCACTTCAGAACTGGGAACATGCACTGACGAAATGTCATTTGTCTCCTGCCAGGATCCTGGAACTAGACAGGGCCATGCTGCCTACACAAGACAAGGCCGATCATATGTTCCATGGGCTGGCCGGTCAAGAGCTTGTCAAGAAACTATCAAGCGTGTAGGTCAATGTTGGGTGTTTCTTACATGAAAAAGTTTCATTTAGTCTTGAGTTGACATTTACCACACCCAATAGCAAAATGGGTTGCCTGCTTTATGGGGTCTGGACACCTCAAAGGGGGTTTCCCAGGAAACAAGTTGGCCCTATCCACAGGATAGGGCCTAACTTGCAGATTGGTGAGGTTCTGACTGATGAGACCCCCCACAGATCATGAGAACAATGTGATCCAAGGTATCTCCGTCTGAACCCTCGCCGCTCCCAGAGATCAGGGAAGTAGAAGGCCGCTCAAGTCCGTTCTGCTCCATTCATCTCTATGGCGTTGACGGAGATTGCCGAGCGCCCCACAATCATTGAGTTGGGCCCTTACTACTGGACCTCTCCCATCAGGGTCATCAGATCTTTCATGACTTTATAAAAAACTATCTGAGAATCTGAGTGTTCAATTTACCCTTAGACATGAAATGCCATCCTCATCATGATGAAAGAAACCAGATTTTTTGTTGTAGAATGCCAGTTTGTCAGTCAAGCTCCTGTTCCCCGGCCTAAAGAGGGTTATCTAGACCAAGCAAAGGGTTGTTCTTAAAGGAAACCAACCACCTAAAAAACATTTTTAAAAACCTATTAATACTCACTTCCGCTCCTCTTCACCTTGATCCCGGCGCTGTCTGTTGCTTGTCTTTAAACACCGGGATCACATAGAAAAGGGATATTACAGCTGTAGCAGCACGGAGTATGAGGACAAGATGTCCAGAGCTCCGGGCTGCTAATTATGCACGCCCCCGTGTGAATTAATGGGAGAGTGAGATGGCGAGAGTGTGCATAATTAGCAGCCTGAAGCGTCGGACATCTTGCCCCCGCGCTCTGTGCTGCTAATGATAAGTTTCTTTTCTAGGTGATCCCGGCGAACCAAAACTAGCGACAGATAATGCCGGGATCAAGGTGAAGAGGCGAGTACTAATAGATTTTTAAAAATGTTTTTTGGTTGTTGGTTTCGTTTAAACTTCACATTTAGAGCAGTGATGTACTGTATATAGTGATAATACACAGTAATGTCACAGTGCAGGGATAATACACACAGTAATGTCACAGTACAGGGATAATACACACAGTAATGTCACAGTACAGGGATAATACACACAGTGATGTCACGGTACAGGGATAATAGACAGTGATGTCACGGTACAGGGATAATACACACAGTGATGTCACAGTACAGGGATAATACACACAGTGATGTCACAGCACAGGGATAATACACACAGTGATGTCACAGTACAGGGATAATACACACAGTGATGTCACAGTACAGGGATAATACACACAGTGATGTCACAGTACAGGGATAATACACACAGTGATATTTCAGTACAGAGATAATACACACAGTGATGTCACAGTACAGGGATAATACACACAGTGATGTCACAGTACAGGGATAATACACACAGTAATGTCACAGTACAGGGATAATACACACAGTGATGTCACAGTACAGGGATAGTACAGTGATATTTCATTACAGGGATAATACACACAGTGATGTAATAGTACATAGATAATACACACAGTGATGTCACAGTACAGAGATAATACACACAGTGATGTCACAGTACAGGGATAATACACACAGTGATGTCACAGTACAGGGATAATACACAGAGTGATGTCACAGTACAGAGATAATACACACAGTGATGTCACAGTACAGGGATAGTACACACAGTGATGTCACAGTACAGGGATAATCCACACAATGATGTCACAGTACAGGGATAATACACACAGTGATGTCACAGTACAGGGGTAATACACACAGTGATGTCACAGTACAGAGATAATACACACAATGATGTCATAGTTCATGGATAATACACACAGTGATGTCACAGTACAGAGATAATACACACAGTGATGTCATAGTTCAGGGATAATACACACAGTGATGTCACAGTACAGAGATAATACACACAGTGATGTCATAGTTCAGGGATAATACACACAGTGATGTCACAGTACAGAGATAATACACACAGTGATGTCACAGTACAGGGATAATACACACAATGATGTCACAGTACAGAGATAATACACACTGTGATGTCACAGTACAGGGATAATACCAAAACTAGCGACAGATAATGCCGGGATCAAGGTGAAGAGGCGAGTACTAATAGATTTTTAAAAATGTTTTTTGGTTGTTGGTTTCGTTTAAACTTCACATTTAGAGCAGTGATGTACTGTATATAGTGATAATAAACAGTAATGTCACAGTGCAGGGATAATACACACAGTAATGTCACAGTACAGGGATAATACACACAGTAATGTCACAGTACAGGGATAATACACACAGTGATGTCACGGTACAGGGATAATAGACAGTGATGTCACGGTACAGGGATAAAACACACAGTGATGTCACAGTACAGGGATAATACACACAGTGATGTCACAGCACAGGGATAATACACACAGTGATGTCACAGTACAGGGATAATACACACAGTGATGTCACAGTACAGGGATAATACACACAGTGATGTCACAGTACAGGGATAATACACACAGTGATGTCACAGTACAGGGATAATACACACAGTGATATTTCAGTACAGAGATAATACACACAGTGATGTCACAGTACAGGGATAATACACACAGTGATGTCACAGTACAGGGATAATACACACAGTAATGTCATAGTACAGGGATAATACACACAGTGATGTCACAGTACAGGGATAGTACAGTGATATTTCATTACAGGGATAATACACACAGTGATGTCACAGTACAGAGATAATACACACAGTGATGTCACAGTACAGGGATAATACACACAGTGATGTCACAGTACAGGGATAATACACAGAGTGATGTCACAGTACAGAGATAATACACACAGTGATGTCACAGTACAGGGATAGTACACACAGTGATGTCACAGTACAGGGATAATCCACACAATGATGTCACAGTACAGGGATAATACACACAGTGATGTCACAGTACAGGGGTAATACACACAGTGATGTCACAGTACAGGGGTAATACACACAGTGATGTCACAGTACAGAGATAATACACACAATGATGTCATAGTTCAGGGATAATACACACAGTGATGTCACAGTACAGAGATAATACACACAGTGATGTCATAGTTCAGGGATAATACACACAGTGATGTCACAGTACAGAGATAATACACACAGTGATGTCATAGTTCAGGGATAATACACACAGTGATGTCACAGTACAGAGATAATACACACAGTGAAGTCACAGTACAGGGATAATACACACAATGATGTCACAGTACAGAGATAATACACACAGTGATGTCACAGTACAGGGATAATACACACAGTGATGTCATAGTTCAGGGATAATACACACAGTGATGTCACAGTACAGGGATAATACACACAGTGATGTCATAGTTCAGGGATAATACACACAGTGATGTCACAGTACAGGGATAATACACAGTGATGTCTTTGTCTTATCCGTCTGTGGTCGTGTTTGGTATTACAGTTAAGCGATAGTAAAGTAAATGACGCAGAGGTGCAATACTAAATGGGTGACCTACTTTCATACAATTGAAAATTAATAGGGGACATGAAGGGGTTACAGTAGAGGATCGGTCTCCTGTATTACACACTGTACAGGTCCTTCAGTACAGGATGCAATGCTTTATTTTTACTATGGGGGCACTATGTGAACACCAGGTATAATTACAGATTACAGCTTATTCCCAGGTTTCCCAGCAGAGGGACACTTTATGGTTAATTTATTCTCGAAGGTCCCTTGTAACATGTGAGGGCTGAATATCTAGCTGTGTATACTGAGCTCCAAGTTACTGTTCTTCTCTGTTATCTGGAGGAAATGTAGAATTTGTCCTGGGGGGATATCCTCTCAGCAGGAGCCCGGGATCTTCTAGCACCCTCTAGCTGTCATCGGGCAGCTTGCATTTGCTACGCCATCACCTTCATTGTTCGTTTTCCAGGACTGAGTCCAGTAATGGACCCGTCGTGTTGTCATGTGCCCCCTTTGTTGAGAAATCAGCAGTCGCAGCTTTTGTTTATTCAACTCACTTTGACTCACGTTCCTTGACTTTGCCAAGTAGTCTAGACCTATAGTCACTCTCTAGCTATTTGGGCTTCATTTCCCCCGTAGCCTGACGGGGTACCTCCCTTTTCCTCCGCTACCAGCAGAGAGATAAAGCCGTGTTTGATGTTAATTTTGCAGCTGGGAACATTACAGCCATCAAAAAAAGGTCTCAGATTTTATTAGCCTGAAGCGTCTTGGCTCATTCTCCTCTGCTATGGTCAGGTGGTCACAGAGAGAACATTGGGCAATGTCAGGGCATCAATGTGCGGAGCAGATGGGGTGTTGAGGTGGCCATCTACTCTGAGGTCAGGAGAACATCATGAGGCGTAACTTGAAGCTCATGCCCAACCAGACCAGCCACCCCACCACCAGTTATGAGCAACATATATATAATACTTGTGTCTTATGGCAACAAGAACCTGTCCAAAAGAGGAACCGAGGCACCAGTCATACTTAAAGCGGTTGTCCCATGATTCAGTGCAATCTCTTTTCTACTGATCACGAAAAGTCTCCCATTCCAATGACGTTAATATCAAAAGTGGGTCCAAGTAAGAGAAGCTATGGAGAAAAATGCAACGGCAAGGGTTGCATTGTTCTCTTAGGGCAAAGCTGCCCTTAGGATGATACAGGAAATTTGACTTCCTCATAAAAGACATCACTGAATTTCACTTTTCACTGTGTACAACTGGTATCAAATCATGTTATTGAGACATCTATCATATATAGTTGCTGTATCTAAGCTGCCATGTTAGAAAAGCTGTCTTACATATATGTTGTCATCAAGAAGTTGGAGATATAATTTGGGAACCTGGCCACTTGTGCTAAATTTATGGGTCACATCATGCTACGGAAAGATACAGATAGGCCGTAACAAGCTGGTGGGAGGAGAATAGAGGGAGATAGTGAACTTCTAGAACAGAGCTTGTCTTTGACCCCAAGGACAACACACAGGAAACTTTTAAGGACTCCAGTCATCAAATTCTATGATTTCTACACCTGTTTAAAATATATTTTCTATATATACCAAAGGCCAAGAAGAAGGAAGATAATCTAAAGTCATAAACAGTAGCATACGTCCAAACTCAGAGCTAAGGTGCACAGACTACAAATCATGCACGTCCCTCTAAGGACCATGTGGCCCCATCACTGTTTCTTATTCCAGGCCCGGAAGACCCGTTGCCTGTGAATAAGATCAGATGTTCTCTTCCTTTGAAGCTATTTTTGTTATACCCTGAATGGATGGAGCTAGAATCAGGCAGGACGCAGATTGCAGCCTCTGTTCTTACATTGGCATATCCTTTCCAAATGTGTCCAATATGTGGGCTTAGAGCATCGGTGGCACGTCGTGTCGTAGACTCCACGCCACGGGGCATGCATTTGGTTTGGATTGAACGCGCCAAATGTCTTCCAGTTGCTTCTTGTTAAGGTGATTAGGTGAAGAATAATCAGTCTGGAAGGAGGAGTCACAGAAATGTCAAACAGTTAGAAGTTTCCAGTTTATTCAATATTTCCAGAATTATTAATCTTCTCCAGACTTGTATCTAATGCATCATAACCATGTAGAGAATAATCAAAGAAGTAAGAGATGTGAAGAAACCATAGCTACTTTATTCATGATGCAGCACCACTCTTGTCTACTGGCTGTGTGTGGAATTACAGTGTTGCCTACATTTGTACACAATGGGGGTCATTTACTAAGTGCCCGAATCGCTTTTTTTAGTCGGGTTTCCTGAAAATTACTGATTTGCGCCGAATTGCCTCGGGTTTTTGGCGATCGGATTGTGGCGCATCGGCGCCGGCATGCACCCGAAGGAAATCGGGGGGGCATGGCTGTCAGAAAACCTGCCGTATTTTTTTTTAAAAAAGTGTCGCTTGACACGCACTTACCTGCACCCAGCATAGGATAGTGAACTTCGGTGAACTCCAGTGGACTTCAGCGCAGCAGCGACACCTGGTGGACATCCGGCGCACTACTTTAGTGAATTCCAGCTGGACCTGAATCAGTGTCGAGAACCCGCCGCTGGATCGTGAATGGACCAGGTAAGTAAATCTGCCCCAATATTCCACATGTAATCTAACTAGTGATCTGTATGCCTTACAAGCAGCTGCCTGGCACTGGTCAACAAAACTGAATTAACATTCCAACAATGCCTCCAACTCTTTATGTGCTGTAGATCTACTGCATAATTGTATATTTTGTTTCCTCAGGTCAAGAGGATAATCTTATAAACTTCTTTAACCTTTTCTCCACCCATCCAACTTCCACAAATTGTTGTGCAATGTTATATGATCCTTCTTTGTATGTCTGAATGCTTTACACAGCTTAGTATCATCTGTAAATGTTGAAATTCTGCAATGTAAACCCTCCTTGAGGTTATTAAAAGATATATAAAAAGATCCAATCTTAGAATCAAAGGGTGCAATGTTTCGTTTTTTTGGATACCCCTATGGTCAGATGGCACATAAGGAAGAAATATTTTTGCGGCTGATTCTATTATCGTCCTTTATTTATGTAATTGTTTTACTAATGCGCATCTGAGGTTAAACAACGCAGGCAGCGCCATAGTCGGAACAGCAGTCATTGTAGCTGCTACAAGACGCATTACAGTTACAAGGGAAAGACTTCCCGCTTGCTCCACAGCGCCCCACACAGGATGCCAAATTGACCCCGGCGCAGTCACATACTCCATTTACAGAGAGGCCTCCACTTATACCTATATTGGAGCTGGTGGCAAAACGCTGACCCGTGTATGATGCTGCAACGGAACAGGAAAGAAACCAATGAGATTGTATAATACAGAAATATGAAACAGAAATATTACATAATGTATGAAAAAGCTGATTGTACAATATGGTTTCCAATCAAAATGTGATTGGGTCTGTCGGGTTCTGGCAGCTCGGACTGTGAGGGTTGCCCCTTTTGGATGCAAACAAAATACACTAAACCGGTTAAGATTTGGGGGAAAAAAATTACTTTTAGCACCCATTGAAACCTATCATATATAGCGGCGCACTTGTGCTAGCTTTCCATAGGCTGTGGTTTTCACTATTGAATGTATTGGGTCACATTCCCCTCGATGTTGTGGACTTCAGTAATTGAAAAGGGATAGGTTGTAATACCAGACACGGCCAATGAACCAGGATGGCGCTGTTTCTAGGAAAGAAACATTGGGGCACATTTACTTACCCGGTCCTGTCGCGATCCCACGGCGCGTTGTCCGACGTGGATTCAGGTTCTGCCGGGATTCACTAAGGTTGTACGCCCGATATCCAGTAGGTGTCGCTGCTGCGCCGAGGTCCGCCGGAGTTCACCTTCTTCTTCTCGGTGATTGTAAGTGCTTGATTTTGCAACACATTTCGTTTTTTAAATTCCGCGGTTTTTCCGAATCCGTTGGGTTGTCCGAAGGCCACGCTCCTGATTTGTGTCTCGTGAAAGCCGGCGCCAAATCCGATTGCGTGCACCAAAGTCCCGGCGAAGTGCGGTGCGAAACGAAAAAATTCGGGAAACCCAACGAAAGTACGTCCGCGGAGCCCTTAGTAAATGAGCCCCATTGTGGTTGCTTGGATTTGGAAGGGAGTTGTTTTTTGTAGAACCCTTACTGAAGAGGTGGTTGCGCTAATTACCATTTCCTCTATCAGGAATTCCTGGGACTGAATATACAGGGGCTCATTTACTAAGGGCCCAAATTGCTCATTTTCATCGGGTTTCCCGAAAATTACCAATTTGCGGCGAATTGCCACGGGATTTTGCCGCACGCGAACGGATTGTGTCGCATCGGTGCCGGGTTGCATGCAACGGAAATTGAGGGGCGTGGCCGTCAGAAAAATCAACGGATTCGGAAAAAACGCGGTATTTTAAAAAATGTGTCGCTTGACACACACTTACATGCACCAGGAATAGGATGGTGAACTCCGGTGAACCACGGCGCAGCAGCGACACCTGGTGGACATCGGGCGCACGACCTTAGTGAATCGCCGGAAGGCCCGAATCCTCATCGGAGAACGCGCCGCTGGATCGCGACAGGACTGGGTAAGTAAATGTGCCTCACAGTGTGAGAGTGTACACCCACTGGTAGCACCCAGCTGTCACACATTTGGAGAACCTTAAGGTCGGATGAGCAAGATCCTGATACAGAGGATCACCCATTTACCATCTTAGACCATATAAGATAATACTGCTACTCTCTGGGGGTGGCATTTTTTATGTGGGGTACCATACTATAACTCCCACCTATAATTATGAGAATTCAAGATGTTATGGTATTGACCCGTTATTCATTAGTACAGTGTGAGGGTATTATTTATGTGCACAGTATGACGGTATAATCTACAAACACTCTATAGCGACATTATTTATTCACTAGATTTGCCATTTTATTGGTAGTCATATATTAGAACGACAGGAGAAGAGACACTTGGCGGAAGAAGCAGAGATGTAAAACGCTTGGCAGGTGCTGTTGATTGGCATCACATCTCCGTGTATGCGGGTAGTGACGGAGAGAAACAAGATTAGACTTTACAGGACTCTGTATAGTCCGCGCAGCACTTATTACTGCTGCTACACGAAGCGTTACAGTTACATGGGAAACTACTGGAATTAGCGCCACAGCGCCCCACGCAGGATGTGAAATCCACCCCCGCACAGTCGCAGACACCGTTTAGGGATATGCCTCCACTTATACCCACACTGCTGCTGATCGGGAACTTCTCATTGTTGTAGGAAGCTGAAAAAGGAAGGGAACAGGCCCCATTCAGTTATCCAAAGACCATGTTTTGCTGACATTTATACGGGTGCAGGTTTGGGTGAAGTTAAAAAGACCTATTTAGTCTATGAGTATTCCGAAAAAGGGTACTAGCAGTTTGCCTCACTATTAGTAAATGTGGCCCATTGTCTGAATAACTTTGAATTACTTTTTAACTATGAAATAAAATAAGAATAGGCGGGGGTTCAGTGGGAAGAACTACAGCCTTGCAGCGCTGGGGTCCTGGGTTCAGATCCCATCCAGGTCAACATCTGCAAAGAGTTTGTATGTTCTCTCCGTGTTTGCAAGGGTTTCCTCCCACACTCCAAAATATCCTGGTAGGTTGGTTAGATTGTGAGCCCCATTGGGGACAGGGACATATTTGGCAAGCTCTGTGCAGCGCTGCATAATCTATGCGCGCTTTATAAATAAGTAATTATTATTAATGAGAACACCAAGGTACAAATGGTGTCACATTTGATCATCTGCAACACCCCTGCCAACGCAGTGTTGCGAAATCAAAACCTCACTCCATATAATAGTGTTTCTCTCAGCCTGATCAACTGAGGGAGACCTCCAGTGTCTGGAAATGGTAATGCAGCTGTTAACTATCTGCCTGAGAAGGAATGTATCACTCTTGTAACCAATAAGATGCCTTGTTATTACTGCATTGTGCATATGGGTGGATGAGGAGCTTGCCTCCTCCCAAGGGGAGTTAATAAAAACCCCTTGTGGCTGGAAAGTTCCAAAGTTCTTCCTGAGATAGAGGAAGAGAGGGTCTTTTAGTCTTCTTCTCTACTGAGTTTCATAGGAGTCTGCATCAACAGTAAATGTTGTCTGTCTCATCTCTACTGTACAGTATGAAACTTGATGGATGTTTTAGGTGCCCATCAACCCCCCCCCCTCCCCCCCCAAGAAACCCCTGGCCCAGAGTGGCTGCCCAAACCACCCAGGGCAGTTCCCTGGTAGCAATCATTACTTCTCTTCGGCAATCTGCAGAATTTCTTAGGTAGAAGTACTTACGGTCATTACGTATCTCAAACTCCACAGGATAGTGATCCGAGGCGGCTTTAGTCTAAAGTACACACATAAGAAGCAGCAGAAGAAATTTAGAAATTTCAGAATATTGTACATCAAGCCAACCCAAATGTAATCCAGTCCAAGCCTCACCATTTCATACGTAAGGCCATATTCCACCTGGTAGTTGAAGGCCTTAGCTGTGCCGGGAATAACCGAATTCTGAAAACGGGCTCCACCGACCACCATCCTGCAGCCAGAAAGAGAAGAAACGTGGTATAAGGATATGATGTGTGATCATTTATTTCAATTGAAACCCTTATACCCCTCACCTATCATAAGCGCAGTTGGTGTTGGTGCTCACAGTAGTGTCTTCCGAATCTCCGATAAACCACTGGAGACTGGTTTCCTGACGGAGCCGGATGTTAGGCCAATGGGTGCTCTTCACATAACTGCAGTCTGCATTGTAATCTCCGAGGATCAGGATATCCTGCAGGAATAACATGTTCTCAGCATGGAATCCCCTAAATCATATGATCATTCTGTGCAGTCCTTGTAATCATGAACAGCCTGCTCCCTCACCCAGCCACCACTGATAGACAGTTTTCTCCCTATGAACAGTTAACCTGTAGTTCAGAAATGGGTTTCATTAATACTGCTTCTACTGATCTATCTGTAAGGGTGTGGGGGATAACCACTTGTCACCATGCACACTGATATTTCTGCTTCACTGATATTAAAGGGGACAGCATGTACTCAGAACAGTGATAAGTGGTTGTGTAGCAACTCAATGCAGAGAGAGTTAAGAGCACAGCAGTGTGAGGACACCCCTTCCCCATGCAACACCCCTGCCAACGCACAGGCAAGGTGGTAGTTGTGAATAGCGCTCTCACCATGTCAGGGCCTGTTAGGGAGACTGATCAGCTCTCTATGAAGTCTCTAAGTACTGGAGAACTTAGTATTTGCAGCTGTAAGCCAAGAGTTAACACTGTGAGATGTTACTATCCAATGATGTTCTTGTAAAGCAAGCTGGAAGCTGAGTGGAGGAATGCTACCACCTGACCAGGGGTGTATATAAACCCATGCTGGGAGGAAGCAAATGGTATTTTTTTACAGTCTTCAGAGAGAACGAGACTTCATGGTCTGTCTGAGCAGAGGAGAGAGACAGCACGTGTCAGTGCTGCTACATCCAATGTCCTAATAAGAGGAACCACTGGTGCCTCAGGCCCCTACCTAGCACCCAGGGCAAGTCCGGAGACTTAAGCCCAGAGCTGAGATCCACCACCCGGACTCAGCTCCATTTCTACCAGCCCAGCCAGAATCTTCTACAAGGCTGCCGGTAACCTTCCTGTGGACCAGCTCTCCATGACTGTTCCAGCTTTCCAAATCTGTTGCTGTTCATAGTTTGGCCGTTGGCTGCTGTTGAATAAAGAACTATAAGTTGATTTGCACAACGTTGACTTTGTCTGATCCCTGGATACGGCTGCTTACTATCAAGGGCTCCTCATCCATCACCCAGGGATTCATCCAACAGACACCTCAGAGGTTGCCCCAGGGAGAAACCACTACACCAGCCTCTCCCTCCTTATTTCTTGCACACACCACCTACTGGAGACCTGCCAGGCTGTAGGACAGCCCTCCGGTCCCCATACCAAGCACCACGACCACAGCGTGCCCAAGCCCGCACTAGCCAGCCACTCCGGTATGCTGGGCCCCAGCTGTCTCCAGGCCACCAAGAAAAATCTAGGCCCCGGTGGGGGATGTTGCAAGCATTGGAGAAGCTACAATCCTGAAATAAAGAACCATTTTTACAGTTCTGCTGCTACTAACAACATAAACAAAGGAATGAATAAACACAAAAGTTCCAATAAAGAATAGGAGCAGCACAGAATGGTGGAGCCATTTGTAAGGAAGAACACAGTACAAGCAGTCGGTCACATATAAGAGATCCAGGAAACATCATAGGGAGGCCCAGAGGTTACTACACAGAGACAGTAACTAAATGCTGAAAACATCACATGAAAACCTCCAGTAAGATTTACAGCAGATTCCCAGTCCGCTCCTCTGTGGCCCTGCTCCCCTAACCAGAAAAAAGAAGCAATAATCTTCTCCTCATCCTCCCTTCCTCCGCGCGGAGAAGCTTTCCTGACTGCAGAGCTATTATGTGCAGCGCTCGGTGTCTGTCACTGTCACTCATCTCGTGTCTTCAGAACGTAGGAGCCTCATAAATAAAAGATAAAGCAGGAATAATAAATCCAGGAACCTCCAGGAGAAGGCGTTGCTTGGCGTCTTCCCACACGTCATAGAGCCCGTCCACCTCCCGCACTGCGTAATCCGGGCTGGTGTGAATGGAGACCAGGGCAAAGTCTTTCAACTCTAAGGAGGACACAGAACAACACAAAGTTTTAACCAGGAGTTAAAGGGATATTTCTATTTTAGCAAATAAATGTTATTGTTTGTGTAATGAAAAGTTGTATAATTCCTCAAAGTTTGCTAGATCTCTGCTTGCTGTCATTTTATAGAAATCTTCAGTTTCTACTGACCATGGTGACACAGCTGCGCGCCTCGTTATAACACACAGCTCTGATTATACTAACGAGCCGTGCACCTGTGTGACCATGGTCAGGTTTCTGTTCAATGGAAGGACAGCAAGCAGAGATCTAGAAAACTGTAAGGAATTGATACAGAAAGTATATTGGAAAATTGCATAACTTTTCATCCTACAAACAACAACATTAATTTGCCGAAATGAGAATACCCCTTTAAGACCAATTCATTATCAATGGAGACTATATGGAGTGACGGGGATCACACTGGTGGGAGCATGTGAACTGGATACAAGGGGGTGTATTAAAGTTTGTATGTTATCTCCTATCCACAGGGAGATCCAACTTCTGGGATCCCCCATGGTGACGATAATGGTCCCCCAGAAATCTGAAAAGTGGCAGGACAAATGCTTAACCCACCCATTAGTGAGAATGGGAGCCCCCCTATTCTCTAGATTGATGGCGGTCCGTTCTGGTGATCCAGGGGGTACCCAGCAATCGGACACTCGTTAATCAGTAGGAGATGCTAAGTATCTTTTTTTTTTACATGTGGGGGAGCATTATACCATTTGGAGACCTTGAGGAAGTATTATAATGTGTTTTTTGGCATGGAGGGAATATTAAATTTTAGGGGAATTATACTGTGTGTAAGGGACATTAAGGTTTAGAGGCGTTACTTAAAAGTTGTAGCCTGCAACTTTTGTCCCTCTTTCCATCCCTAAAAAGCAGCGGCGGCGTGATGTAACCTGAAGAAAATCCCTTTAAAACTGCATCACTGTGCATTAGACAGGCGGCACACGTGGCGTTTTGAACCCGTTTTTGGGCCATTTTTAAGCAGTCCGTCCGTTTTTTGAAAACGCATCCATTTTTGACCGGTTTTACCAATTATCTTAATTAAAACGGGTCAAAAACGGACTGCTAAAAAACGGCCCAAAAACAGATTCAAAACGCCGGCCTTTGGCTCTGTGCATAGCAAGATATACATAAGACTATGGCCCCATAGTCTGACATAAGTGGAGGGGACAAGATCACGAATGGCGTCACATAAACCTAAGAAATAGAGGAGCATCAATTATGTTCAACTTTTAACCTTTGTCTCATGTCACGAAGTCCCCCCTCCCAGCACAATGCTGAGGTTCTCCATTCGCATACAATCCCATTATCCTGTCACAATCCTGCAGGCTAATGCCATACAGATGTGAGGCCGCCCCTTATATTACAGCCCCACCTAGTGGATGCTTGTGGTACTGCACACGACAAGACAGTTGTCACAAAAACGACCACATGAAATTCCTGAATTCCAGCAAGTTCTTAGCAACCGGACAAATATTTATGGATATAGCAAGGGAACAGATAGCGGATACATATATACTGCAAACAGAGAGGGGGGAGATTTATCAGAAGTCTCTTAGAGCAAAACTGTTCTAGTTTCTCATGGCAACCAATCAGAGATCAACTTTCATTTCCCCACAGATGTTTATCAAATGACAGCAGAGCTCTGATTGGTTACCATAGGCAACTAGAACATTTTTACCTCAGAAACGTATGATTAATCTCCTGTATGTTTTTTTGAAATCTCTAGATATTTAAGGAATTTTTTACTAAAAAGAACATAAGGGTGATGCCATACATGGCATTATGAACCGTTTTGAATCCGTTTTTGGCCCATTTTTAAGCAAAAAGCATGTGTTTGCTTAAAAACAGGCCAAAAACTGATTCAAAAGGGGTTCAAATGCCATGTGTGGCATCACCCTTAGGCCTATTTTGTGAACTTTTTTAAGAAAGATCCTCATGTGTATAGTCTATCCAAGACTTGCATTTCACTAATAAATAATACATAACTTGTGATGAAAAGACCCCTTTAAGTGGTAGAGGAGCCTTAAAGGGGTTGGGTTTGAGACTGCGGCCTTCCTGGGCAATCTGTGCTGGGTCCGGCTCCTGACACGCTGCAAATTTTTACCATGGGAAACCACAACTTGCCTGCCATTTCCACTACAGCTGTGGCAGTATAACATGACACTGACATTCAGAGATTTGTAAAAGATACCGTGGAGGATGTTGTTTCATTGAAATAGGGAAAAAAAACTTTCTAAGGTTCTAGGTAATTTTACTGGGATTCATGTACATGGAACAGTTGTATACAAAGGACCTTATCAACAACACAAAAGGTCCTAACGTTACATATTGTGGAGCATTAGGCCTCCCAATGTGTGGCACCTTATTGAACCTATATACAGTCACATTCAATGGAAGCAGCGGCAGATACAATCCATGTAATTGATAGGGGTGCTTGTGGCTGTGATTAGGAGTTCTGTTGGGGACATGGTATAGATTTTTAGGATTTCTATGTTAGTCTAGTGTGTACTGTATAGTATACCTGTTGTAAGGGATGAAAACCGGGCAACAAAAGGTTCTCGGATGAAGACGTCGGTGCCGCAGTTTTCGCAGCCGTCGTCGTAGTGATACCACTGCGTCGGCTTCAGGATGTCTTCTCTGCATAGTTAAAAACAAGACAAGGGTGAAACATCCCTCATTAACCCCGCACCATCTGGCTGGAGGATTTTTAATGGGATGCCACGGTCTGCTCTTTACTTTAAGGCATTTATCATGGTCCAGGATGCAGCCAAGACAGGTGTTCAGATCTGCCAAGCCCGAAGATATCGGCTCTGGCTGATGCTGTCATGTGTGACACTGCCTGGACTGAATAATTAAGGATCTAATTTTCTCAATTTAGGTTACACATCTTACAAGTGGCCTATATGCGGTCTGTAGACAGGTGGTGTACAAGGAAACCACACATCACCTCCCTCTGGAGGTCTACTGAGTGCCTACAGATCAAGAACGACATACAGCGTGGACCACAGATATATATATATATATATATATATATACCGTACATACTTGAGTATAAGCCGATCCATGTATAAGCCGAGACCCCTAATTTTAACACAAAAAACTGGAAAAACATATTGACTCAAGTATAAGCCGCTGGTGGGAAATGCATTGGTCAAAGCCCCCTGTAGTATATAGCCTGCCAGCCCCCGTTTGTATATAGCCTGCCAGCCCCCGTTAGTATATAGCCTGCCAGCCCCCTGTAGTATATAACCTGCCAGCCCCCTGTAGTATATAGCTTGCCAGCCCCCGTTAGTATATAGCCTGCCAGCCCCTGTTGGTATATAGCCTGCCGCCCCTGTTGGTATATAGCCTGCCAGCCCCCGTTAGTATATAGCCTGCCAGCCCTCTTTGGAAGAGGACCTGCCGGGGGGCCGTGGAAGGAGAGTACACTTTTTGTTTGTTATTTTTTTCTTGACTCAAGTATAAGCTGAGTTAGAGTTTTTCAGCACATTTTTTGTGCTGAAAAACTTGGCTTATACTGGAGTATATATACGGTATATAGTTGCTCACCTGTATATATATACATATTTCTCCCGGTACGAGCTACGTCCCAGATGGTCAGATATCAGCACGTTGTATTTCAGACCTGTAGCCCTGTAAAGGAGATAGGAAAGGTGATTTGAAGAGACAGAGTATAACAAAGGGATTTAAAGGAATGGTCCATTACTATACAAATCAAATGTTAACTAACCCAAGTTATATTAAAATTAAATAAGGCCATACTCACCCAGCAGATCTCTCAGCTATGTGTTCCTATTGCTACTCAGTATACCGAAATTTGGAAAATCACTGGACATAACAGCAGCTACAGTCATTGATATCATTGTAGAGGAGAAACCAGAATTTTACATTTCTTTATAAGGGGTTCACTTGAATGGTAGTGGAGCTGCAGTTACCCTGTCTGCCCACTACCCAGGAACTGGAGCTGTTCTCTGTTTAGATTTAGCAGCTCATATCAGTGTCGGACTCCAACCAATCTGATATTGGTTGATGTCTTTAAGGCACAACTCTTTAAATAATTGGATATGTTGCTGATAGTAGAGGACTGGTCTAATAAGGATAATTTTACTCACGTGTTGAGCTCCTGGACAAGTCTTATTATAGCTGTGTCATCTTTACTCATGACCTCCTGGACAGAGATGAGTTCATATCTCCTGAGGATCTGTAATAATGATAGAAGTATAACCTGTACTGTAGACCAGTCAAAGAGATGGACAAACATTCCAGAATAGTGCCTCTCTTGTCCATGGCCTGTGGCTGGTATTGTAGCTATACTTATATGTAGGGTGTACCATGAGAACATTGTTTACAGAATGGACTACCAAGGTAGTAACTAGAGATGAGCGAACACTAAAATGCTCGGGTACTCGTTATTCGAGACGAACTTTTCCCGATGCTCGAGTGCTCGTCTCGAATAACGAACCCCATTGAAGTCAATGGGAGACTCGAGCATTTTTCAAGGGGACCAAGGCTCTGCACAGGGAAGCTTGGCCAAACACCTGGGAACCTCAGAAAAGGATGGAAACACCACGGAAATGGACAGGAAACAGCAGGGGCAGCATGCATGGATGCCTCTGAGGCTGCCTAATCGCACCATTATGCCAAAATTATGGGCAACAGCATGGCCATGACAGAGTGACAGAATGAAGCTAGATAGCATCTAAAACATCCAATAATTGACCCTGACACTATAGGGGACGGCATGCAGAGGCAGCGGCAGCAGCGGCAGGCTAGAGAGTGGCATGGCGACATACCCTAAATGGACTCAGGCTTCAAACCAATGGGTGGCAGAGAGGAACCAAAGGAGGTGAGCAAGAAGCGCTCAAATAATATCGCTACATGATAAAAGTTTGCCAGTATATTTTGTGGATTACACAGCAGGGTGGCGACAAAGTTAACATGGAAGCCATGAAAACAACCTCAAATTCTGCCTGACACAGCTCGTTTGATAAGGGGACCATGTATGCTTACAGTTCATGCCAGTCGCTGCACTTGCTGCCAGTCTCCTTTCGAATAGTTTAAAATAATAATAACCCTCATCCATAAAGCTCTGTATAATGCTGCACCCCCCTACCTCTCCTCTCTTATCTCAGTCTATCGCCCAACCCGTGCTCTTAGATCCGCCAGTGATCTTAGATTAACCTCTACCCTAGTGCGGACCTCCCACTCGCGTCTCCAAGACTTCTCTAGAGCTGCACCAATTCTATGGAATGCTCTGCCCCGGACTATCAGACTAATACCTAACCTCCAAAGTTTCAAACGTGCTCTTAAAACCCATTTCTTTAGGCAAGCCTATAACACTCATTAACTGCATGAAGTTTTAACTCTTCTACTAACCCGTCCTGTGTCGTCCTCCCATCTGTTATCCAGCAACCAACAGGCACCAGACTTCTCTGCAGTCCCATTCACCCTGGACCTGGTATATAAGATGACGGCTGAGTGTTTCAAGCGACAGCAATTCCATTTATTATATTTTTTTCTATTCCCTAAGAAGAATGGCTTGACCATTAAATATTCTTTTACCTCGTGTTACCCCATCATCTTCATAAACCGTAAGCTCTGGCGAGCAGGGACCTCACTCCTGTTGTTCCATACAAATGTTGTGCTCTGTTACATTACATTTGTATTTGTTTCCTATGATTTGTAAAGCGCTGCAGAATATGATGACGCTATATAAATAAAGATTATTATTATTAAGGAGGCAGTGAACTAGTAGTAGATTAAAGGTGCTGCAACTATGTTAGTTGGATCTTGTGATGGAGCTGGCGCTCTGCAGCCAGGCGAGCTTTCGCCAATCCAAGCCCCTGTTTCTAGGCTACTCCCCAAACAGCACTTCTAAGAACCTTTTGTATAAGATCAAGTGTAGTAGCGTTCTTATAAGTTTAGGATATGCCGGGTGAGGGGAATGTAAACAGATGCGCAAGAAGCGCTGAAATAATATCCCTAAATGGTAAAAGTTTGCCAGTATATTTTGTGGATTACACAGCAGGGTGGCGACAAAGTTAACAACTTTGATGTGGAATGCCCTGTAATAGCTCTTGGGCGGTGTGCCTTTTATCGCCTAGGCTCAGCAGTTTCAGCACCGCCTGCTGTCGCTTAGCGACGGCACTGCTGCTGTGCCTAGAGCTACCGACTGATGGCGCCATGCCCACGGATGGTAATTCGGAGGAGGAGGAGGTGGAGGAGGGGTGGGAGGAGGTATAGTAGGCCTTTGAGACCTGGACCGAGGTAGGCCCCGCAATTCTCTGCGTCGCCAGTATATGAGCAGCCCCAGGGTCAGACTCGGTCCCAGCCTGCACCAAGTTAAGTGTAGTAGCGTTCTTATAAGTTTGGGATATGGCGGGTGAGGGGAATGTAAACAGATGCGCAAGAAGCGCATGATGCGCATGGAGCTGGCGCTCCGCTGCCAGGCGAGCTTTCGCCAATCCAAGCCCCTGTCTCTAGGCTACTCCCCAAACAGCACTTCTAAGAACCTTTTGTATAAGATCAAGTGTAGTAGCGTTCTTATAAGTTTAGGATATGCCGGGTGAGGGGAATGTAAACAGATGCGCAAGAAGCGCTGAAATAATATCCCTAAATGGTAAAAATTTGCCAGTATATTTTGTGGATAACACAGCAGGGTGGCGACAAAGTTAACAACTTTGATGTGGAATCCATGAAAACAACCCAAATTTCTGCCTGACACACCTCGTTTGATAAAGGGACGATGTATGGAGGCAGCTATATGGACGACTTTTGGAGGTAGCAATGGAGACAACGTGTGGAGGCTGCTATGGAGACAATTTAATTTGGATAGTGCCTGTATGTGGCAGTCCCAAACATTTTTCAAACCAGAGGAGCAGGTAGGTGGCCCTCCAGTAAAATGGAATAGATTGAGTGCCTGTATGTGGCAGTCCCAAAAATGTTTCAAACCAGAGGAGCAGGTAGGTGGCCCTTCAGTAAAATGGAATAGATTGAGTGCCTGTATGTGGCAGTCCCAAAAATTCTTCAAACCAGAGGAGCAGGTAGGTGGCCCTCCAGTAAAATGGAATAGATTGAGTGCCTGTATGTGGCAGTCCCAAAAATTGTTCAAACCAGAGGAGCAGGTAGGTGGCCCTGCAGTAAAATGGAATAGATTGAGTGCCTGTATGTGGCAGTCCCAAAAATGTTTCAAACCAGAGGAGCAGGTAGGTGGCCCTCCAGTAAAATGGAATAGATTGAGTGCCTGTATGTGGCAGTCCCAAAAATTGTTCAAACCAGAGGAGCAGGTAGGTGGCCCTGCAGTAAAATGGAATAGATTGAGTGCCTGTATGTGGCAGTCCCAAAAATGTTTCAAACCAGAGGAGCAGGTAGGTGGCCCTCCAGTAAAATGGAATAGATTGAGTGCCTGTATGTGGCAGTCCCAAAAATTGTTCAAACCAGAGGAGCAGGTAGGTGGCCCTGCAGTAAAATGGAATAGATTGAGTGCCTGTATGTGGCAGTCCCAAAAATGTTTCAAACCAGAGGAGCAGGTAGGTGGCCCTCCAGTAAAATGGAATAGATTGAGTGCCTGTATGTGGCAGTCCCAAAAATTTTTTAAAACAGAGGACCGGGTAGGTGGCCCTCCAGAAAAATGGAATAGATTGAGTGCCTGTATGTGGCACTCACAAAAATTGTTTCAAACAGAGGACCGGGTAGGTGGCCCTCCAGAAAAATTAAATGCATGAAGTACTATAGCAAGAGCCAGTGGGCCCTGTCAAAAAATAGCCATTTTCCTCTGCTTTACTGTACAAAGAGGAGGAGAAGGAGGAAAATGAGGAGGAGGAGGAGGAGTGGATCAATTATTCAGGTTGAGCTTCCTTCACCTGGTGGAGATTGGAAATTCTGAGAAATCCAGCCTTTATTCATTTTAATAAGCGTCAGCCTGTCAGCGCTGTCAGTCGACAGGCGTGTACGCTTATCGGTGATGATGCCACCAGCTGCACTGAAAACCCGCTCGGACAAGACGCTAGCGGCAGGGCAGGCAAGAACCTCCAAGGCGTACAGCGCCAGTTCGTGCCACATGTCCAGCTTTGAAACCCAGTAGTTGTAGGGAGCTGTGTGATCATTTAGGACGATGGTATGGTCAGCTACGTACTCCCTCACCATCTTTCTGTAAAGATCAGCCCTACTCTGCCGAGACTGGGGACAGGTGACAGTGTCTTGCTGGGGTGACATAAAGCTGGCAAAAGCCTTGTAAAGCGTACCCTTGCCAGTGCTGGACAAGCTGCCTGCTCGCCTACTCTCCCTCGCTACTTGTCCCGCAGAACTACGCACTCTGCCGCTAGCGCTGTCAGAAGGGAAATACTGTTTCAGCTTGTGCACCAGGGCCTGCTGGTATTCATGCATTCTCACACTCCTTTCCTCTGCAGGGATGAGAGTGGAAAGATTTTGCTTGTACCGTGGGTCCAGGAGAGTGAACACCCAGTAATCGGTGCTGGAATAAATTCTTTGAACGCGAGGGTCACGGGATAGGCAGCCTAGCATGAAATCTGCCATATGCGCCAGAGTACCAACGCGTAAGAATTCGCTCCCCTCACTGGCCTGACTGTCCATTTCCTCCTCCTCCAACTCCTCCAACTCCTCTTCTTCTGCCCATACACGCTGAACAGTGAAGGACTCAACAATGGTCCCCTCTTGTGTCTCGCCAACATTCTCCTCCTCTTCCTCCTCATCCTCCTCCACCTCCACCTCCTCCGATATGCGCTGAGAAACAGACCTCAGGGTGCTTTGGCTATCAACAAGGGAATATTCTTCCCCCGTCTCTTGTGATGAGCGCAAAGCTTCCGACTTCATGCTGACCAGAGAGTTTTTCAACAGGCCAAGCAGCGGGATGGTGAGGCTGATGATGGCGGCATCGCCACTGACCATCTGTGTTGACTCCTCAAAGTTACTCAGCACCTGACAGATATCAGACATCCACGTCCACTCCTCATTGTAGACTTGAGGAAGCTGACTGACCTGACTACCAGTTCTGGTGGAAGTTGACATCTGGCAGTCTACAATCGCTCTGCGCTGCTGGTAAACTCTGGATAACATGGTCAGTGTTGAATTCCACCTCGTGGGCACGTCGCACAACAGTCGGTGAGCGGGCAGTTGGAGGCGGCGCTGCGCTGCCCTGAGAGTGGCAGCATCTGGGCTGGACTTCCTGAAATGCGCACAGATGCGGCGCACCTTCGTGAGCAAATCAGACAGATTGGGGTATGTCTTGAGGAAACGCTGCACTATCAGATTTAACACATGGGCCAGGCATGGCACATGTGTCAGTCTGCCGAGTTGCAGAGCCGCCACCAGGTTACGGCCGTTGTCACACACAACCATTCCCGGCTTGAGGTTCAGCGGTGCCAGCCACAGATCAGTCTGCGCCGTGATGCCCTGTAATAGCTCTTGGGCGGTGTGCCTTTTGTCGCCTAGGCTCAGCAGTTTGAGCACCGCCTGCTGTCGCTTAGCGACGGCACTGCTGCTGTGCCTAGAGCTACCGACTGATGGCGCCGTGCCCACGGATGGTAGTTCGGAGGAGGAGGTGGAGGAGGGGTGGGAGGAGGAGGAGGCATAGTAGGCCTGAAACACCTGGACCGAGGTAGGCCCCGCAATCCTCGGCGTCGGCAGTATATGAGCAGCCCCAGGGTCAGACTCGGTCCCAGCCTCCACCAAGTTAACCCAATGTGCCGTCAGCGATATATAGTGGCCCTGCCCGGCAGCACTCGTCCACGTGTCCGTGGTCAGGTGGACCTTGTCAGAAACGGCGTTGGTCAGGGCACGGATGATGTTGTCTGACACGTGCTGGTGCAGGGCTGGGACGGCACATCGGGAAAAGTAGTGGCGGCTGGGGACCGAATACCGAGGGGCGGCCGCCGCCATGAGGTTGCGAAAGGCCTCGGTCTCTACTAGCCTATAGGGCAGCATCTCCAGGCTAAGCAATCTGGAGATGTGCACATTAAGGGCTTGGGCGTGCGGGTGGGTTGCACTATATTTGCGTTTCCGCTCCAGCGTCTGGGGTATGGAGAGCTGAACGCTGGTGGATGCTGTGGAGGATCGTGGAGGCGACGATGGGGTTTTTGTGCCAGGGTCCTGGGCAGGGGGCTGACTAGCAGCTGACACAGGGGAAGGAGCAGTGGTGTGCACGGCCGGAGGTGAACGGGCTTGTTGCCACTGAGTGGGGTGCTTAGCATTCATATGCCTGCGCATACTGGTGGTAGTTAAGCTAGTAGTGGTGGAACCCCTGCTGAGCCTGGTTTGGCAAATGTTGCACACCACAGTCCGTCGGTCATCCGGTGTTTCCTTAAAGAACCTCCACACTTCTGAAGATCTAGCCCTCGCCGCAAGAGCCCTCACCACGGGAGCTTCACTAGTTGACAGTGGCGCTGATGCACCAGCTCTGGCCCTGCCTCTCCGTCTGGCCCCACCACTGCCTCTTCCAACCTGTTCAGGTCGAGGACTCTCCTCCGTCTCAGAAGCACTGTGTTCACCCGGCCTCTCAACCCAGCTTGGGTCTGTCACCTCATCATCCTCCGATCCCTCAGTCTGCTCCCCCCTCGGACTTCCTGCCCTGACAACAACTTCCCCACTGTCTGACAACCGTGTCTCCTCATCGTCGGACACCTCTTTACACACTTCCACTACGTCAAGAAGGTCATCATCACCCACAGACTGTGACTGGTGGAAAACCTGGGCATCGGAAAATTGCTCAGCAGCAACCGGACAAGTGGTTTGTGACTGTGGGAAGGGTCCAGAAAACAGTTCCTCAGAGTATGCCGGTTCAAATGGCAAATTTTCCTGGGAGGGGGCAGACTGGGGGGGAGGAGGCTGAGGTGCAGGAGCTGGAGGAGTGGGGATTTCGGTGACATGGGTGGACTGCGTGGAAGACTGACTGGTGGTGGACAAATTGCTCGAAGCATTGTCAGCAATCCACGACATCACCTGTTCGCACTGTTCTGGCCTCAACAGTGCTCTACCACGAGTCCCAGTAACTTCAGACATGAACCTAGGGAGTGTAGCTCTGCGGCGTTCCCCTGCTCCCTCATCAGCAGGTGGTGTCTCACCCCGCCCAGGACCACGGCCTCTGACCCCTGCAGTAGTTGGACGCCCACGTCCCCGCCCTCGTCCTCTACCCCTAGCCCTCGGGTTAAACATTTTTAAAATGAGAGTTATAACTTTTTTTTTTTTTTTACTTCTTTTTGTTTTTTTTTTGTGTTTTTTTGTGTTTTTTTTTTTTTGTGTGTTTTTTTTTTTTTTTTGAGTTTTTAAAACCAAACAATCCTATCCTATTGCTATGGCTATTTTCTAGCCAAGTATCAAAGGAAGCACACTACTATGCCAGATGAGATGACACTGAGTTAGTGCCTAATAGAAATCCAACCCCTACTGAATTTTGCCACTTCGGCCTTTGCTATGGATATGTGCGCCACTAAGCGCAGAACACAGCGGTCGCAAGTCTCACTACAAATTGCTCAGAATTGGCAAGTACATGCACTGCAGAAACTACAGCCACCAGCAGATCAACCAGAAATCAAATATATAGAACGCTACTGTAGGCTTCAAGAAGCTGTTTGTATTCTCCTATGGCTATTTTCTAGCCAAGTATCAAAGGAAGCACACTACTATGCCAGATGAGATGACACTGAGTTATTGCCTAATAGAAATCCAACCCCTACTGAATTTTCCCACTTCGGCCTTTGCTATGGATATGTGCGCCACTAAGCGCAGAACACAGCGGTCGCAAGTCTCACTACAAATTGCTCAGAATTGGCAAGTACATGCACTGCAGAAACTACAGCCACCAGCAGATCAACCAGAAATCAAATATATAGAACGCTACTGTAGGCTTCAAGAAGCTGTTTGTATTCTCCTATGGCTATTTTCTAGCCAAGTATCAAAGGAAGCACACTACTATGCCAGATGAGATGACACTGAGTTATTGCCTAATAGAAATCCAACCCCTACTGAATTATCCCACTTCGGCCTTTGCTATGGATATGTGCGCCACTAAGCGCAGAACACAGCGGTCGCAAGTCTCACTACAAATTGCTCAGAATTGGCAAGTACATGCACTGCAGAAACTACAGCCACCAGCAGATCAACCAGAAATCAAATATATAGAACGCTACTGTAGGCTTCAAGAAGCTGTTTGTATTCTCCTATGGCTATTTTCTAGCCAAGTATCAAAGGAAGCACACTACTATGCCAGATGAGATGACACTGAGTTAGTGCCTAATAGAAATCCAACCCCTACTGAATTATCCCACTTCGGTCTTTGCTATGGATATGTGTGCCACTAAGAGCTAAACACAACGGTAGCAAGTCCCCCTGCTAATTCCTCACAAAATGGTAATAGATGCAAATTAAAATAAAAAAAGTAGAACGTTATTGTAGCCCTAAGAAGGGCTGTTGGGTTCTTTGAGAATCACTCCTGCCTAACAGTAAGCTAATAGAACACCCTAACGCTTTCCCTGACCAGCAGCAGCTCTCTCCCTAGCGGCATCCAGAGACAGAATGATCCGAGCAGCGCGGCCAGCGGCTAGTCTATCCCAGGGTCACCTGATCTGGCCAGCCAACCACTGCTATCGACGTGTAAGGGTACCACGTCATGCTGGGTGGAGTGCAGAGTCTCCTGGCTTGTGATTGGCTCTGTTTCTGGCCGCCAAAAAGCAAAACGGCGGGAGCTGCCATTTTCTCGAGCGGGCGAAGTATTCGTCCGAGTAACGAGCAGTTTCGAGTACCCTAATGCTCGACCGAGCATCAAGCTCGGACGAGCATGTTCGCTCATCTCTAGTAGTAACATTCACCAAAGTTCACTAAGTAAGGGTGGTGATCCACATGAGGAGTTACACCTTTGAGATGAAGGTCTTTATGGCAAACTTGTCCTTCTGTAGTAGAAGCCTTAAGGAGTGTAAGGGTAGAAGAACACTGGAAGTATGAAGGGTAAAAAGAGTTGATGCCTGTCCAAAGCTTAGGAGAGGGGTCTTCTCCCAAGACTAGGAGGTTCTGAGTATGGCCGATTTATCCACATATGTTGCTTCATGTGGCTAGTGAGGTAACAAGTGGCCCCTGGGCTGACCATTTCTGAGGTGGACCTACTAGTCTTCTGTTTAGGAAGATACTTAACCAGATCATCAGTGGTAAGCTCTGGTGAATGTACTGGGACTGTGGAGTCTGCTGGGGTCCTCTTGGCCAGTGAGAGAACTCCAATAAGTTCTGACTAAGTTTTGTCCTTAGGGTCTGTTGAGGTGCTTACAATATAGGCATGATCTAAATCATGAGTAATGGTGGTGTAGTTGGAGTCACTGAGACTCAAGACCAATTGAGAAGACTACCCTACTTTTGGAGTAAGTAGATGAGTCGTGAAGTGGTTGTTCTTTATGGAGATTGCCTCTAAGAAGTAACTTTATTGCAATATGTATGATACAGAGTCCTTCAGACATAGGGTCTGTGACAGAGAGCTAGCACTTGGTAAACATAAGGTCTGCCAGATGCATGGCGGACACTGTAATATAGACTTGGTTGCAGTCTCCAGGAGATGAAGAAACCTGAAGAAGCGCATACCACCTTATGTGTACTAAAACCTCCAAGAACGGTGTGCTTCATCTGAGAGTTGTCACCATTATGCACATGGTGTCCCTTAAAGAGATAGGAACCTTATAGTATTCTAGCTGCATAAAAATATGAGAAATAAACTAATTCTCACCCGGATAAGAAGGCTTAGGACTGTGGGGTCATCAACCTTGGCAACTGCGAACCTTTCGATGTTGAAGGAGGCAATTTTGAGAGTCAAAGCTGCCTGTAGAAAGCAAGTGGCCAGCGCCACCAGAAACAAGGACTTCATTCTTCCTAAATAAAGTCAAAACAAGTTCTTCGTGTAATTAAGGAGGATATGGTCCAATGGGATGAAGGGCAAGGGGGGTGACCTGTGTATAGGGTTACCTGGAACTTATTACAGAGCAGATCTGGCTCATCATAGAAGTCACCATGGGGGGGTGAAGGGGAATCCGAAAAATGAGCTAAAAACATTTTACCTGTTCCACCAAGATCCTTCCTGGATATGTGTGGCTGGACAATGAAATCCACAGGTACAGTAGTGACATAGCGTCTCCTTATCAGCGTCTTATATATATAATACTGAGTGTGAGAATGAAAGGCAGCATTCCAGCTGACGAGTTTTCCTATTTGATCTCTGTAAACAAACATATCAATCAATGTTAGAGGCCACTGATGTTTTTACACATTAAGTATGTGATCCTAGAGGTCAAATTATCAGGGAGAGAGCTAAAAGTGCACTGGAATACAATATGCTTAGAGGGGTTGTCCAAATCTTTTATTGATGGCCGACACTTGGTATTTGTTAATGTCTAAGTGGTTAGGGGCCGACTTTCTACCCCAACACCACCACCTCTAACAACAAGAATCGGTTTGGGATTGTAAGCAGGTGGTTCTATGCTCTGCAGGGTCGTCTCCAGGTTTCAGTAGGCCCCTGGGTAACAGAGCCTCAGTAGACCCCTTTGCAATGAACTCACTTGGCGGCAAAATTCAGAAACTATAACAGTTCCCTAAAATATTCCTTAGTTTATGATACCCCTCGCCCCTGCCCCCTCTGCATAGAGATAGATGGAGCTGTAATACGGGAGAAGATCGGACATGTCCTATCAATTCCTGGGTATGAAACGTTATGGTGGTGCACGTGTGCTGCACCGTACCGCTTCGTATGGTTCCATGCGACCATTGCCGTCCTATGGGGGACATATATAAGGCGGCCATATATTCGGCCCCCAACGATCTTGTAAATTCGCCCTCATGTGTGGGCCCCCCTCCCCAGCAGCTCAGTTCACTTAAGTTGGAAACTGAAGCTATACATAGCTACAGGGCCGGCTCCAGGTTTTAGTGGGCCCCTGGGCGACAGAGCCTTAGTGGGCCCCTCCGTGGACCGCCCTCCAGTGGCCACACTGCGCCCCCTCCCCCTGCGGACACACTGATCCCCCCCCCCCCACCTCCCCAGGGACACACTGAAACCCCCCCCACCACTTGCGGACACACTGAACCCGGACACACTGAACCCCCCCACCACCACCACCACCACCACTTGCGGACACACTGAACCCCCCCCCACCACTTGCGGACACACTGAACCCGGACACACTGAACCCCCCTGCTGACACAATGACCCCCTCCCTCCCCCTGTGGACACACTGACCCCTCCCTCCCCCTGTGGACACACTGACCCCCTCCCTCCCCCTGTGGACACAATGACCCCCCCTGCTGACACACTAACACCCCCCCCCCTCTCCCCCTGTATACACACTGACCCCCGCCCCCCGCGGACACCCTGACTCCCCTCCGGAAAAGAAAAAACAAAGAATTCACCTTTCCTGGTTCCCCCCGGAGCAGCACCTGCAGCTGTCTTCAGCCTGGGCCTCCCGTACGCGCCGGCTCTGAAGCCGGCACACGTGATCCGATGACGTCATCATGTGCGCTGGCTTCAGAGCCGTCGCATACCCTGCGGAGCGCTGCATCGTGGGAACCGGGACAGGTGAGTTTTAGATTCTGCCTCTATGCTGCGCTCCCGACCAGCGCAGCATAGAGGCAGAAAAGTGATCGATCCCGATGGTGATCAATTGTACCAGTGTCTTATAGCGACACTGGTACAATTGATCCGAGGGCCCGAGTGGGCCCCTCCAGTACCCCGGGGCCCCGGCACTTGCCCGGGTTGGCCGGGTGCTGGCGCCGGGCCTGTATAGCTATATACTGCTATATACAGCCCAGCCTTCAGACTTCAGTCCCTCCAGTGATCAGAACAGGCCCCCAATAAAAATTTGCCAACAACCTTTTAATCCCTTACATCTATTTAATCAGTCCGTAACATTTCAACAACTACAAAGAACATAGTGCAAACCTTCTGATATATCAGAGGAAAGTCTTTCCTTATCCACTTTTTTCATCCTCCTTTCATCCTCCTTTCATCTTTCTGAATCTGCTTTTCTCTCTGAAATCCCTGCTGAATTCCATCTTCCTAGGAATAAAGACAGAAGCTCAATGAGTTGTCAGATTCCATAGCTGTGTATGCAGTGGGGACAGCAGATCTTCTGCAAACTGGAAGACAGAGACTGCAAACACGAGGGCTTGTAATGGGTATAAGCTTGTTTATCCATAAATTGGTCATTCTTCTTATGTGCCACAACAAATTTTGGGAAAAAAACATTATGGGCCACATTTACTAAGACTGAGCATAAATATATGTGCAAACTGCTTGGACATGTATATATGAAGTGTTCCCGCCAGTTTTGTGTAGCAGCTGCACTGTGACCACCACAACACAATACTGTGCACAGAAAGAGGAGTTCCCATGTGTATTCGCACCGGCCACCACATATATGTCAGTCATAATTGTGGCACACACATGTTAAACTGAATGCACCAGAAAAAAACCTGGTGCGCTCAGTTTATGTGCTTTGGACGCCTGCAGAGTGAGCCAGATTCATGAAGACTGTACTTCGGGCGCACTCTGCACGATACGGGCCTGTTTATGCTTTCTTGGTATGCTACGCCAGACATTATGGGATCAGTTTATACCCTACATATCAGTGGTATTACATCCAAAGTAATGTCAACTGTGGTACCCATCTCCTGTGGGAGGATTAGGACGGTCATGGGCCCTGGGCTGTGTGAATATTATAGCTCCAACAAGTCTGGAATCACTTCCTACATATGGTACTAGAAGCTTTTTGGGGAATGTAGGATGCATCCCTTCTACTTGCTTTCAATCTGTGGTTTAAGGACCTTTGGGGGACCTTCAAAGTTCCTGAAATGGCTCTTGTGTATTGTGAGCAGGGACAGATGTACGAGGATTTTATTGGTGAAGTGGGTGGGTGGTTTCGGTGGCCGTGGGCCCCCTAGAAGCCTCAGTCCCTAGGCTACCGCCCAAACCGCCTATATTATAATCCACTACTGCCTGTGGGACACATGTTAAGGTCTCAAAGGCAAAACCTTTATAGACGGGGTTAAATAGAGGGGCGAGATGTCTCCTCCTGCCTCACCATTTAGCCCCATTGATGACCTGGTCACTATTTTAGTGTGTATTAATGGAGGGACTGAAATAAAAAGTGAAGAAAGGTACAAATTATTTGTATTGCAAAATCCACAATGCCCCAAAATATAAAACGATGATATTATTTGACCTACAAATAATATCGTCTTGGTTCATTGGGGTTAATTCTCTAACACTGGGAATGACATGGTCTACTAATAGCAGGCGGTCACATGGGCGGGGAGCACTAGAGAAGCAACCAATCAGCGGCGCAGAGAGGCGGGTCGCATGTCAATGCTCTGGCAGCCAATAAGGGAAGCTCTGCTCTGCTATTCCACCTCACCAATCAGGGTGCGCTGGGCGCGCGCGTTGTCCAATCACAGGCAGAGGCGGGGAGCGATGAAGATGGCGGGAGGAGTGGAGCTGCGGCAGGCTGCGGAGCTGTACGAGCGGTTACAGGTGAGCGGAGACAGCGGCGGCATAACGTGCCGTGTGCCGTGTACTCTTCAGCCTCGGCCGCTACACTTGTATAAAGATCTTTTCCCAGCAAGCCGCGCGACTGCCCCCTGCATGATGGGAGTTGTAGTCCGTCAACCACCCTGAAAAGCATCGGTATTATCCTCCAGAGCTGCACTCACTATTCTGCTGCTGGTGTAGTCACTGTGTACATACATGACATTACTTATCCTGTACTGATACTGAGTTACATCCTGTATTATACCCCAGAGCTGCACTCCCTATTCTGCTGCTGGTGCAGTCACTGTGTACATACATGACATTACTTATCCTGCACTGATCCTGAGTTACATCCTGTATTATACTCCAGACCTGCACTCACTATTCTGCTGCTGGTGCAGTCACTGAGGATCAGTACAGGATAAGTAATGTCATGTATGTACACAGTGACTGCACCAGCAGCAGAATAGTGAGTGCAGGTCTGGAGTATAATACAGGATGTAACTCAGGATCAGTACAGGATAAGTAATGTCATGTATGTACACAGTGACTGCACCAGAAGAATAGTGAGTGCAGCTCTGGGGTATAATACAGGATGTAACTCAGGATCAGTACAGGATAAGTAATGTCATGTATGTACACAGTGACTGCACCAGAAGAATAGTGAGTGCAGCTCTGGGGTATAATACAGGATGTAACTCAGGATCAGTACAGGATAAGTAATGTCATGTATGTACAGAGTTACATCCTGTATTATACCCCAGAGCTGCACTCACTATTCTTCTGGTGCAGTCACTGTGTACATACATGACATTACTGATCCTGAGTTGCATCCTGTAAATCTTTTATTTTATATAAAAGTGAAAAACATAACAATAATAAACATAAATGAAGCCATAAAGAATTACAAAAGAACAAATATAAACGAAAATAAACTTACAAAACCTCCTGGCCCAGCCACACACACACCACACACTCAGCATGAAAACAAACAAAACCTTCACCCAGTCCCACCACCTAATTTTTTTTTTTTTTAAATATCGAAATACACAGCAAAATACACATAAATAAACAATAAATAAACACAGAAATAACAATGAATATAACGGAAATAACATTAATAACATAAAATATAACTAACTAAATCCCACGCCCATCACCCTCCCACCCAGACACTGGTCTAACGTCCAAAGTTCGCATTATATAGTCCAGACCAGTGCCCAGGATCGTACAGTCCAAGTCCCGTCCACCCCCCCCTCCCACCCGAACACCAACACCCCAAAACCAACCAACCTATATACACATTAACTATAACTACATATAACTATATACACACTGTACACAAGATACAAACACATTAAACATATCAACATATATCAAAACCACATAAAGCCCAGGTTCGGCGCCTGCAAGCCCCTACATCTCTATAACCTCAGAACACAAAACAAAAATCTACAGTGCAGCTTCAGCCCAACACCAGGAGAGGAGATGACAGACTAAGGGACACTAAAGGAGAACCCCCTCCAAAGGAGAGAGGCCCTCCCCGTGCCCAGCCTCTCATACTGCAGAGAGCGCACCTTCACCAGGTCACCCAGAATGTTCCTAACCACCTCATCCACCGGGAGGATTTTATGCTGCGTCGATACTAAACACCGTGCGTTCCACGTGTGGTACCTGACCACTAGACTGACTAGGAATAACGTGCAGCGGTCCCGGCCACCCAGGCCTCTGAATGCTCCATAGGCCCACTCCGCATAGGAGAGACCGGCCAACCCGGGCCAATGGATGGAAGCGCCCACCCGGTTGTACACCTCTGTGTTAAAGGGGCACTGAAGCAGGAAGTGGTCCATGCTCTCCAGCAGGCCACCGCACTCCTCCCGGGGACAACCCCTTTCCTCAGAGCTCCTACACTTCAGATTGTCCCTCACACACAGCTTTCCATGGAAGCAGCGCCAAGCCAAGTCCCAAAACTTCAAGGGGATCCTGATGGAATTCAATAAACTCAAACCCACACCAAGATCCCGACTTGGGCAATCCCTAAGGGCCAGAGGCTTCTGGAAACGGGCAAACGGAACCCTCTTGTCAAGGAGTTTCCTCGACATGGTCCTGATCTCCCACATTCCCAGACCCCACCAGCGAATCACCTTCAGAACCGGGGTAGCGTAAGCCGGAAGATGCCCATGAGGTGTACGAAGATCCTTCACTTGCCCTCCTGTCTCCCATTCCTGGAAGAAAGGCCGAAACCATCCCCTACAGGAGTATACCCACGGAGGAGCCCTCTCTTTCCAGAGGTTTGCAACATTGATCTTAAGAAAGGTATTCACTAGGAACACCACAGGGTTGACCATACACAACCCTCCTTGTCTCCTCGTGGGGTAAGTAACCTCCCTCTTGATTAGGTTCAGCCTATTCCCCCATAACAGCTGGAAGAACAGACTGTAGACCCGAGTCCAGAGGGGTTCTGGCAACATGCACACACTGCCCAGATAAATCAGCAATGGGAGCAGGTAAGTTTTGATCAGGTTAACCCTTTCTCTGAGGGTCAAAGACCAACCCTTCCACTGGTCCACCCTCTGAGCGGCGATCTTAAGCCTGCCGTCCCAGTTTTGCATGGGGTAATCCCCCTGGCCAAATTTGATGCCTAGAACTTTGGCAGAGTCCTGGGGCCCTGGAAGCCTCTGAGTAGCGGTCGACCTCTGACATCACCCATTGCGCCTCCCCTCTCGAGGACACAAAAACGGTGACATCATCGGCATACGCTACCACCCTTAGAGTGGCTTCCGGTGCAGCCTGGTTCATCCTGACTCCCACCAACGGCCCACGATCAACCCTCCTAAGGAATGGGTCAATCGCGAACACGTATAAAAGTGGGCTCAGAGGACAACCCTGGCGAACACCAGACCCAACCTCAAAAGAGCGGCCAATCCAACCGTTCACAAGCGGGAAACTCTCTGCCCCTGCGTACAAAACCTTTAGCCAATTGACAAACTCCCCCGGCAGGCCATACCTCAGAAGGACAGACCAGAGGTACTCGTGGTTAACCCGATCAAACGCTTTTGCCTGATCCAAGGACAGCAAGTACCCCTTCCAGTTACCAGCCCTGCCCTGCCCTGCTCCACTGCCTCCCGGACACAAAGCACAGCACTAAATGTACTGCGGCCTGGAACAGAGCACTGCTGGGTCCCCGAAAGGAGCCGGGGCGCAAACTGCACCAGCCGAGTAAACAGCACCTTTGCCAAAACCTTTCTGTCCGTATTGAGAAGCGCTATGGGCCGCCAGTTCTCAATACGAGATCGGTCCTTACCCTTTGACAGGATGATCAGGGCAGACCTCCTCATTGACTTCGGCAGAGCGCCCGAGGAAAGACACTCATTATATACCTCAGTCAAGAGGGGAACCAAGGCGTCCTTAAAGGTCTTATAAAACTCAGATGTTAAGCCATCCGGACCTGGCCATTTCTTGAGGGCGAGCCCTTCAATCGCCAGGCTGACTTCCTCTTCCCTGATCACTTCGGTCCAAACATCAAGAGAGGGGTCTACTCCTGGCTCAGGGACAGTTTCAGCCAGGAAAGCCGACATCACATCCCGATCTAGATCCTTCCTGCCCAAGAGGTGTGAGTAGAAAGATCTGACGACCTCCAGGATCCCTGATCTGGACCTTTTCAGGGATCCCATACTGTCAACCAGTCCAGTGACAACTTTACCATTCACTGACATCTTGCAGTTTCTGTAAGGGTCGGGCAAGCGGTATTTCCCGTAATCCCTCTCAAAAACCAAAGATGCGTGTCTATCGTACTGACACCTCTTCAGCAAGGATTTCACTCTGGAGATGTCCTCACGACTACCTCCAGTCGAGACGAGATGCTCGAGTTTCCTCCTCAGGCCCTGATACAGGCGGTACCTGTCCAGGCTCCTGAGACTCGAGAGCTGGCGGAAGAATCTCGCCACCCTTTTCTTGAGCATCTCCCACCACTCTGACTTACTGCTACTAAGGCCCAGCAATGATACCTGGCTCTGAAGAAAGTCCTCAAAGGATTGTCTGATCTCCGCTTCCTCCAGGAGAGACGAATTGAGCTTCCAGTAGCCTCTTCCCATCCGGGGGGTCTCTGTAACATTCAGAGAAAACAAAATTAAACAGTGGTCGGAGAACTCAACCTCAACAACGGACACTGCTGAAGAAATGGCTTCCTCCTTTAAATAAAACCTGTCTATTCTAGACCTGCAGCTACCCCTATAATAGGTGAACCCCGCGTGGCCTGGGGTGTGCCGGATGTGGACATCCACCAGGCGAGCCTCACTAGCTATGCTATTAAGAGCGACGCTATCATAAGTCAGCTTGTCTCTGGAACCTCCCCTATCTTGGGACCTCGTGACAGCATTGAAGTCCCCTCCAAAGACCACCTGCCGACTTGTAAAAAGGTAGGGCTTGATCCTAATAAAGAGACACTTCCTGTCCCACTTGGACTGGGGACCATAGATGTTAATTAGGCGAAGTTCTTGTCCCTTCATGAGGACATCCAGGATCAGGCACCTCCCCATTTCTAACTCAATAACTCGTCGGCATTCTACCGGTGCGGTAAAAAGGACCACCACTCCGCTATAAGGCTCGGCCGCAAGAGACCAATAGGAAGGCCCGTGTCTCCATTCCCTCTTAGCTTTAAACACGGCCGCCAAACCTGTCAGCCTGGTCTCCTGCAAAAATAAAATGTCGGCTTCAACACGGCCGAGAAAATCAAAGGCCGCAAATCTAGCCGCATCAGACTTAATGCTGGCGACATTAATGGACGCCAGCGTCAACGGAGTGGGTGCCGCCATCATGAGTGATTGAGTTAGACGGCTTTTTTCTTACTATTCCCCTTCCCTCTACTGTCCTCTGAAGATGATCCCCTTTCTTTTTTACTATCAGAATTGGGGCAACTTCTCTTTAATGAAATTGTGGTGTCCATATTGTCATTGGCCCCCAAGGACCCACCCGGACCACCCTCTCCTTCGTCCTTGTCTCCTGACTCTGAGTCAGTCTCCCACTCTGAGGACCCAGCATCCCCAGAGGATAGAGACTCAGCGCCCCCTGCAGGCTGCTCCGCCGCCACCTCCAGAACCCCACCCTCAGCCTCTCTTCCCGAGGAGGCGATCTTATCGAGGGTGAGGAACCGGTTGGAAAGCTCAACCAGAGGGGAGGAAGTTTTCCCTTCCTTAGGCCGCGTTTTTTCTTTTTCTGCTTGCGCTTATTTTCTAGCCAAATCCTGTTATCCTCATCCATACTCTCATAATGGGAGGACATGGCACCTTTCTCGCGCTCCATCCTCCTTACCTCCTCATCCAACTCATCATCCCTCAGGGCCTCAATAGCAAGACCAACCTCTGAGGAAGGACCAAGGGTCACCCCAGCAACCTGAGGCTTCCCCAGTTCTCTCCCTTTTTGTCTGGCTTCAAGCCGCCTCAACTGAGAAGGTGACTTATTCTTACTTTTCTTCACAGGCCCCTCAGCTCCTCCACCTCTGCTGGTACCTTCCCCAGCAGAAGCAACCTCATGGCTCTCCTCCACTGGGGTCACAACCGCATTGGCAAAGGAGCGAGGACAACGGCTGAAAGGGTGACCGAGCTCACCACACAGGTTACACCTAATGTCCTTACAGGATGCAGCGAGATGACCTAGCCCACCACACAAAGCGCACTTCTGCACTTGGCAGCTGGCGCTAAAGTGGGTGGGGTCACCGCACCTGTGACAGACCTTCGGCTGCCCCTGGTAGAAAATCAGGATTCTGTCCCGCCCAAGAAAGGCTGAAGAAGGAATGTGGGCGACTGTGCCGCCTGAACACTTCAACTTCATCATGAAGGTCCAGGCTCCAGACCAAATGCCAAATTCATCACGGTTTTTCTGCGGTACCTGTACAACCTCACCATAACGACTGAGCCAAGTCATGATGTCCATGCAAGAAAGTGACTCATTACGGGTCAAAACGGTCACCTTCTTGACTGTGTTTTGGCGAGACACTGCTTGAACAGAAAAGTCTCGCCATGCGGGCTCGTTCTTTGCCAGCTCATAATTCGACCAGAAGAACTCGAAGCCCTCCGGCCGAACAAAGCTGACATCGAACTCCGGAGTACCATAAGGATGTATCAGGGCAAAGATGTCACTAGCCCTGAAGTTCATCTTCAGGAGGAGCTCCACCACCCTTGACCTGGGTGGGCATGCGTCACTGCCCCTCCAGCGAAGACGAACCACATTCCTACGGGCAGCTCCGGGCCCAGTTGTGGGTAAAGACCATACAGTCTCTCCCCCCCCCCCTTTTTCTCTTGGAAGGCCGCCAGGCCATGCCTGTCTGTCCAGAAGGACAGATCAACCTCTCTCCCCTCTACAGTGATTGACTTTTCCCCTCTCCTGAGAGCCTCCAGAAGACGCCTTTGCAAAACGCTATTCCCAGAGCCAGGAGACAAGGAGTTAACCCCACTTGCCCCAGCGGTGACACTCGCATAGCTCCTTATGGGAGCGGCCACCACTGGGGGTGCAGATGGTCCAGCACTCATACCAGGATCACCCCCCTCAGCACCATTCACCACCCCCACATTCACCACACTATGTAGAGTACTGCCTCGCTTCCTTGCATCACTCACACCAGCTGGGCCAGGAGGACCTGGGGGTAGAGCCACCTCCATAGCTGATACAGCTGATACAGCCTGAGAAGAGGCAGCTCCAACCCCGATCTTACTTGTGCCCTCTGCCTCATTGGCATTAACCCCTTGTTGTCCAGCAGTTTTTATGATGTTTGAGCATCGCTGCTCGATTGGTGGTAGAGGCCTCTTGTCCTTACAGACTCCAGACAGTTTTTTTGCCCCTTTCATATCTTCAGAGTTTGATGCACCAATACAGAATAACACTTTTCCTGCGACTTTCTCTGCAGGCTGCACGGGATGTTTGGGAGGCGCCGCACTACAAGCCCCAGCAGCCCCATCACGCTGCCGCTGCTCACCGGAGCAAGCAACAGCGCTAGGGGCCACAGGAGCCACTGCCCCTGGCACTGGGCCAACCCCCCCCCCCCTCCCACTAGGGGACAGCGCACAGTACCAGGACCTGCTGGATCGCCCTCACTGTCCGGCCTTTCGGCCGATGCCTTCCCTGCACCATCCTTGCTACTACAAACAAGGCTGGTGTTCTGCGCCATGATGGAACGTGGCTTTGCACTCTCCCCGCACCCTGGCACCGAGTCCACTGCAGGATTCGTGCTGGGCTGGGCAACGGGGCCTACACGACAGGCTGGCACTGCTGCCCGCCCGGAGGGAACAGGGAGGGGACGAAACACCAGATTCACCTCCTGAGACGCCTTGATCTTCTTGGCTCTCTTCTTTCTCTTTAGGTCGTCATCTGGCATATCATCGCCGAAGGAAAAGTTCTGGAGGTGAACTGGGGACTCAAGCTGACGGATCTGAGCCATTAGCGACCCCCCCCTGGCCGCTGTCATCACTTTCCTCCTCCAGGTTGGCAGAGCCGCAGCCTGATGGTAATGGCGCTTGCTCTGCAGGCAGCCTGTCGTGCGAGGCCTGCTGGTGTTGGTGCAGGCCACCAGACGGACACGGCAGGTCTTCCTCATCCTCCTCATCATCGCCATCATCCGCCTGGATCTCAAGCCCCTTCAGCTTTCTCAGCTTATCCTGGCGCATATCATCAAACCGGGCGTCGTTTTCTAATTTCTCACGAAACGGAGCGCTGTGCTCACGGATTAGATGACGCTTTTCTTCCAGAGCGGTGACCTCGGCTTTTAGTCTGTCTATGGTGGTAAGAAGATCAGACTTCTTCTTCTTCTTAGTAGCCACCCCCGCTAGGGCCACGGTCTCCCTTATCTCCTCCTGGAGCCTCCTCAGCGCTTTTCCAGCTTCCTCGTACTCACGGAGGTGCTCAGCAATCCGGGAGCCATAGATGGTAGCAGACTCCCGGGCCTTAGGTTCACCCCATGCTTTTTGCACACCTCCGTGAGCACCCAGCTTTCCCGCACAGTCACTCAGCTTTCCAGGAGGAGCACTCAGGCTGATGTCACTTGCCTTGATCTTCTGTGTACCGGAGACCTTGCGGCTTCCCTGGGTCTTGGGGGTGGCAGCCGAGGTCACATCGCTGCGTCCTTGGCTCCGGGCAGATCTTCTCACGCCATCAGTTTTGGCCGGTAACTGGATTCTCCTGCCCCCCGCCGGCCTGGTCCGGGAGACAGGAGCCTGGGACTTTCCTGCAGGATTCATCCCACAGAACCCACTCCCTCCCTGGGGAGGAGAGAGCAGGCCTGGGTGGATTGGGTTTGCTCCAGGTGGTGCAGGAGCTCAGCAGAACACAACCACACCCGTCAGCAGTTCACAGCAGAATGATCCAGCACGAGCTATTCTGCTGCTGGTGCAGTCACTGTGTACATACATAACATTGCTTATCCTGTACTGATCCTGAGTTACATCCTGTATTATACACCAGAGCTGCACTCACTATTCTGCTGCTGGTGCAGTCACTGTGTACATACATGACATTACTTATCCTGTACTGATCCTGAGTTACATCCTGTATTATACCCCAGAGCTGCACTCACTATTCTGCTGCTGGTGCAGTCACTGTGTACATATATGACATTACTTATCCTGTACTGATCCTGAGTTACATCCTGTATTATACACCAGAGCTGCACTCACTATTCTGCTGCTGGTGCAGTCACTGTGTACATACATGACATTACTTATCCTGTACTGATCCTGAGTTACATCCTGTATTATACCCCAGAGCTGCACTCACTATTCTGCTGCTGGTGCAGTCACTGTGTACATACATGACATTACTTATCCTGTACTGATCCTGAGTTACATCCTGTATTATACACCAGAGCTGCACTCACTATTCTGCTGCTGGTGCAGTCACTGTGTACATACATGACATTACCTATCCTGTACTGATCCTGAGTTACATCCTGTATTATACACCAGAGCTGCACTCACTATTCTGCTGCTGGTGCAGTCACTGTGTACATACATGACATTACTGATCCTGAGTTACATCCTGTATTATACACCAGAGCTGCACTCACTATTCTGCTGCTGGTGCAGTCACTGTGTACATACATGACATTACTTATCCTGTACTGATCCTGAGTTACATCCTGTATTATACTCCAGAGCTGCACTCACTATTCTGCTGCTGGTGCAGTCACTGTGTACATACATGACATTACCTATCCTGTACTGATCCTGAGTTACATCCTGTATTATACACCAGAGCTGCACTCACTATTCTGCTGCTGGTGCAGTCACTGTGTACATACATGACATTACTGATCCTGAGTTACATCCTGTATTATACACCAGAGCTGCACTCACTATTCTGCTGCTGGTGCAGTCACTGTGTACATACATGACATTACTTATCCTGTACTGATCCTGAGTTACATCCTGTATTATACTCCAGAGCTGCACTCACTATTCTGCTACTGATGCAGTCACTGTGTACATACATGACATTACTGATCCTGAGTTACATCCTGTATTATACTCCAGAGCTGCACTCACTATTCTGCTACTGATGCAGTCACTGTGTACATACATGACATTACTGATCCTGAGTTACATCCTGTGTTATACTTCAGAGCTGCACTCACTATTGACTATCTCCTCCTCTTACAGAAGTTATCTTGCCCATGCCTTGAGGGGGTTTATGTGACTGAACCCCGGAGTATCCATGAGTTCTTGTGCTCCCCATCTGCACATCGTCTGGACATCCTGGAGTGGATATGTACCAGGTAATGGATGGGATTCTGCTACTGTTATCATACGGGGGGGGGACACATTTTTGTGGCTGTACTACACTGATCAGTCATGTATGCAGATATTGTACAGTCTGGTGATATAGGCCAGTGATTCACTGCAATGGAGCTGAGCTGCAGTACCGCACCCTACCTGGAGCCGGCTGGGGCGCTGTTTCCATACAGCCATGAACAATGAATGTATCTACCTAGTGAAGTGTGCGTCGTGTTTTCTCCCCATGCAGGGCCTACCCCCCTCTACAGGAACAGTTCTCTACGCTCAAGGAATCTCAGGCCGAAGTAAAAGTGAAAGGTAATTTTTCTCAGATTTTATATGGACTCCCTGAATATTATGTTGTAGCTTCTCATCTACAGCAACCAGGGAGAAAACTGGGCTGTAGCTGAAGACCAGCAACTGTGGTCTACCTGTAAGGGGCGGACGGGACTCCAAGCTCATAGTCATACGTGATGCAAGGAGTCCCTGTCCTAATGACGGAGCTGCTTTCTTAATGGAGAGGGTCTGTTACTGTGTGTTTTTTATTTTTATATGATGGTAATGGTTTTGCTGTCTAATAAACCCAGTGACCGGGGGCTGAGGTCTAGCTGTGATGAACTGGGTGACCTGTGATAAGATGTGGTTAAAAATGATCATGTGTGACCCTCGGCAGTGCCCTGAAATCCTGGGTAGACACAGGAGGTGCAAGGTCAGGGGCGTGAAGGGGACATTTATTATATTTACATAGTAGTCTAGAAGACGGCGCGTGTTTTTAGTATGTAAAGATTGGTATCTCCCAAAGAGTCGGTACAAGATTGTACGAGGGGCATAACTTTGAGAGGCAGGGGCCCCATAGCAGGCTTCTGAATGGGCTCCCCCTCACACTTAAAAAAAAATAATAATAATAATTAAACAAAATACATATTTGTATTCTCACACATGCGAGTTACAATCAGACATTTTATATACTCCTGTGCACACATATAGAGCATATATACACACATACAGTACCATATACATACATACAGCATATATACACATACAGTGCCATATACATACAGTATATGTATACACATACAGCATATATACATCACATTTATGTACAGTGTGCAGCATAATATGTATATAAGGGTGCCCATCCTCCACTCTTTAGTGTGTCAGGTTGGATGACGGGGCCCCCTGATACTGCGGGCCCAGTAGCAGCTGCAATGGCTGCTTCCACTGTAGTTACACCCTTGCATTGTACTAATGATTTGTGTCTGTGTATTCCAGAGATGGCTAAACTTGGCTTTGAGCTAATGTTATGCAGTGCAGAGGATGTGGACCTCATAAAGGTATGTGACCCACAGTCTGTACCGACCCATAGTCACCAGTTCTGACACGAGCGGGTCTGTGTCTGGAGATGAAGCTTCTTGTGCCTGGATCACCCTTTTAAATAAAATATATATATATATATATATATATATATATATATATATATATATATATATATATATATATATATATATATATATATATATATATTACTCGATGAGACATTTCTGGCATATCCCATGGATGTGTGAGTGGGGGGGACACATCTTGAAATAATTATAAGTCCCCATTCATAGCACACTGCTGGGACACAGCATCATATCGTGTTGATACCCCTATAACTATTGTATGTGTGTCGCAGGGTATTGCCAGTCCTAGCAGACAGCTGGCGTTCATGGGGCAGTTACTGGACATCATTCAGACTTGTGAAGAAGTGATTGGCATCTCTGCAGTGAAGCCCATAACCCCGGGGTAAGTGTCTCCATTACCGTCACCACAGTTGCTTCTGACTACTCTGCGATCTTCAGAATAGGAAAGAGCTGTAATACCAGACACAGCCTATCCTGTAGTGTGGCGCTGTTTGCACACATTTGCACATTTTATCCAACCTCTTCAATGGTGATCAGTTCTTTTTTCACTGAGCGGTTATCTTCATACTACAGCTTCTTCTTTTCTCTCCATATCAGCGGTGATAAGAACTTTGCTTCTTATGTCCGGGAGGACGAGGAGCTTGTGAAGGAACTCTTCTCGTGTGCCCACTTCCAGGCATCGCTGACCCCGGAGTGCAATCCCTGGCCTGCCGACCTTAAAACTCTCTTGGTCCCGGAAGAGCAGCAGAAAAGGTAGCAAATGGGGGATCCCTGGTTGTAACAGAAGAATGTGTAGCCACGTATTCAGTAAAGGGAAAACTTGCTATGCTTCTGAGACTGAGATGCAGTACCTGACACACCCTGCTTCTGAGAGTGGCGCTCGTTGACATTTGTTTTACATTCACTAAGATGGTAAAAGGCGTATTATTACTCTCCTGGAAAAAATTTTAGTGCGACCTCTTTGCATAAGTTCATCTGTAAGATTGGTCTGATTGATCAGTGATCTGTGTTTAGGTTTTAGGTCTGCTATGATGCCCTCCCATACTTTAGGACCGTGATGGCGAACCTTTTAGAGACAGAGTGCCCAAGCTAAACCAAAACCCACTTATATGTCACAAAGTACCAACATGACAATTTAAGCAGTAACCTATTGATCCCTGCTGCATCACAGGTTTTAATCGTATTGGCTGAGTTCACCAATACATTAGAAAGATGATGGAGCAATTTGGATTGTAGCTTCCCTCCAGGGTCCCCTGAAGAAGAAGAATCAGGGGACCCAGAGCAGGAGCTCCAATGACAATCCATCTATATCCACACCTTCTCACTCCTCCTGTAGTCCTGGCAGCCAAGGATGTAGTTTTAAAATACCGCTGAGCATGGCACGTCCTGGGATGTATTGGACAGCAGGAGAAAGCCTTGAGTCCTAGCTGGTAAACTCTGTGTTGGGGTGATGGCCTGGGTGCCCATAGAAAGGGCTCCGAGTGCCACCTCTGGCACCTGTGCCATAGGTTCGCCACCACTGCTATAGGTGTTCCCATACTATATATCTGCTTTATTCTCCCAGGACACTGGCACCCAACAAGGAGAATGACCTCGGCGACCACATCCAGGAGTTACAGAGGATCACACTGACCCTAGAAGATTTGAAACGAGAGGTAAGGTAATGTCTACATCTTATATTCTATCCAGCTGAAAGGTGATATGTGCATAATTCCTGCAAAAGGCTTATACTAGGGTCCCCTCGTTATGAGAATTGGGGTGCCATGTCTTGCATTTGAATAACTGGAAAAGACATGTAAGTATTGTTGTTGTGTAGTGTTAGCGGGAGCTCTCTAGTTTACCGGTGTGTGAGATCTCCTCAATGTACTGCAGCACAGCCTTTCCCCATGTTGAAGCAGGTTCTGTGTGAATACTACAGCAGTTACTCAGTGTGAGGGGCAGTGTTCAGGGAAGAGATCTTTCATACCAGTGCTCAAAGTCCAGCTACAATCCTGGAATATGTGTTACTAACCCACACCTGGTTCCATAGGTCTTCGGGGACAAGACCCAACACTGTCGTCATAGTGATCGGTGTCCCTTGAATTCCGAATTCTTAGAATGTTTTATGTCTCCTCAGTGCTCGTTCCTCTGCAGCTCCGTGCCCGGCGAGGGGACGGTTATTCCCAATCTGAACATGGCACTGACCAACTTCCACCAGCTCATCATGGCTTTCACTCAAGTCTACGTGAATGAATTTCAGGAGCACTGCGGCCACCAGGCCCCTCACATGAGCCCCTCGGGCCCTCTCTTCCAGTCGGTTCACCAGCTGCTGACTACATGCTGCAAGGTACGTCCAAGCCCTAATTCACACTTGCATTTCTTAGCCTAAATCTTAAGAAACATACTGGACCCTTTCTGGACCCATGTTTCCAGTAATTCACATTGTTTTGGAATTTTTAAGCCCTGGGTGATGTCTACATTGTTTAACCCCTTAAGGACGCAGCCATTTTGTAGCTTAAGGCTCAGCCCGATTTTTTGGATTCTGACTTGCGTCTCTTTATACGGTTATAACTTTTGAACACTGTTACTTATCAAAGCGATTCTGAGATTGTTTTTTCCCCACATGTTGTACTTCATTTTAGTGGTAAATTCTGGCAGATAAGTTTTGCATTTATTTACAAAAAAAAAGAAAATATGATAAATTTTTGGAAAAATTTGCCATTTTCGAAATTCAAAATCATTGCGTTTTCAGGCAGATCGATTTACCACCTAAATAAGTTGCTGAATAACATTTCCCATTTGTCTACTTTACATTTTCATAATTTCTGAAATGTCTGGATAATTTATTTTGATGTCACGCGGCTTGCAAATAGAATATCGCTTTTCCGGATTTTCAGAATTGATTATTTTGGGGATAAATACAGTTTGGAATGAAATTTTACATATTTAGCATCAAAACCCCCTATATAACCAACCCATTTTCAAATCTGCACCCCTCAAACTATCAGAAACAGCTTTTACGAAGATTGTTAACCCCTTGAGATCTTCATAGTAATTGAATCAAAATGGAGGTGAAATTTAGAATGGTCATATTGTTCCCTTATACGTTCATTTAGCCCTAAAATTTACACATTTCCAAAAGATAAAAAGAGAAAACCCACCATACAATTTGTTCTGCAATTTCTCCTGAGTACAAAGACCCCCCACATGTGGCCGTTACTTGTGTTATGGGGGCACAGCGAGGTGCAGAAGGGAAGGAGGGCGCTGCAGCTGCCAGGATTTTAGTTTCCTCATTGGCCCCTTTTGTAGGCTATAAAATTCTCGCTTTTTCGTTATTGGGGCCATGTGATGCCATTTTTTTTGCGGGATGAGATGCTTTTTCCAATGTTACCATTTTGGGGTTTGTATCACCTATTGTTGAAAATTTAGGAACGTTTTTTGAGGACAGGAGTAGAAAAGCATCAATTCTGTACTGGATTTTTTACTTCTTTTTTTTTTGGTGTTCACCGTATAGACTAATAATCATGTTATCTTTATTCTATGGGTCGATACGATTACGGGGATACCAGACATGAATATATTTTCTTACGTTTTACTAAATTTGTCAAACAAAACCCTAATGTGGGGAAAAATCTATCATTTATGTATTGCCGTCTTCCAAGTGGCATAACATTGTTACTTTTTTGGCTACGGAGCTGGTTGATGGCTTGTTTTTTGCGGGACATGTTGTACTTTGCACCAGTATCATGTCGCAGTACATATGGTTTTTTGATCACATTTTATAGCATTTTTTGTGGGATTGAAAAGGTAAAAATCATAATTTTTGGAGGGTTTATAACAGTTTTTTTTTACGGCGTTTATCGTGCGGGTTCAATAATGATTTACTTTTATTCTACGGGTTGTTACGGACGCGGTGATACTATATATGTGGGGTTTGTGTTATGATTTAGACTTTTTTTTGAGTTATATGTTTCTTTATATGTTTTGGGGGTTTGGGGCATTTTTAGTGATTTATGACTTTATTTTTTTATTGAATAACTTTTTTTTTTACTTTTTCACTTTTATACCATGGGACATGAAGAAGCAATCATCTGATTGCTTCTTCATGATAATATTCTGCAATACTGATGTATTGCAGAGTATTATCAGTGTCAGCCTATACACTTGCATAGGCTGGCACTGTGCCAGTAAGATGACGTCACAGACGCCATCTCACTGGCAATTCTTGCAGGTAACTCTGGGGTCCAGATCGGACCCCAGAGTTACTATAGCAACGATCGGCGCCCCCCGAAAACGGTTCGGGGGGGCCGATCGTGGGGGAAAGATCCCCCAGATACATGTTAGATGCCGTGGTCGCGCTGACCGCGGCATTTAACGGGTTAAGCACCCGCGATCGGAGACAACTCCGATCGCGGGTGTTACACTGGGGTGCCGGCTATTAGTTACAGCCGGCACCCCGTGTTTCCCGATGCCGGTTCGGCTCAGATCTTGAGCTGAACCGGCATCAGCTCAGCGTCCGATATATCGGACGCTGAGCGCTAAGTCACTGCGCTCAGCGTCCGATATATCGGACGCTGAGCGTTAAGAGGTTAAAGATTGGACTTCAGCAATGTGGTGTTCTTGTATTTATCTATGATGCATCTTTAATATCCATTTAAAGGGGTGCTCCACTCCAATCTCACTGCAGCCGTGTGTTACTCCTCCCAGCACTACCCTATGGAGCTTATATCCAAGCATCAATATATTGTCTTCCAGTTTTTTTCTTTTTTCATCTTTGACCCCTCAGGATCTGGAAGCCATCGCACAGTTTACAGAAACTTCCAATACGATAGAAGAAGTGGTGACGAAAAGGCAGCAAGCTAAAGAGAGCTGGGGAGGGGGCGGCATGGCCACGCTGTGTAAGTGACTCTATATATACAGCGCTAATGGATCTGGGTCCTAACAACTTGAACATATTTAGAGATGGGTTTGTGTGTATCACAAGGTGGGATCTGGCCCCTCTACCCAGTCTTCCTTGTATGGGGGGGGGGGGAGGCACTGTGCCGGGTGTAGAAGAGCTGTGCCATCATTTTACCATTTGCATTAGAGGGCACACCAGCGAGTGCTCCTTCAGCTTTACAGCCAGAATCGGAAGCGGCTCCGATCCTGGCTGTTAACCCCTTTTGTTGCCACTAAAGTGACTATGTCCCCCTCTAATAGTTATTGACTTCTTATTGACTGAGGGCCTACAGAGGACTGTCTGCTCAGTAAGGCGGCTGGAAGGGCACATTACTTTTATCATCCATCACATCATTAGAAACTCTGGAACCCCATGGTGTCTGTACACCCCTGATACGTGTAATAAGTAGTGGGTGGTAGCCTGCCAGCACCCAGGTGGGACCTCTGCCTTTAGAGGGTCATTTCTCCTATTTATCTCCACCTACCAGGTGAGAAAATCAAGGACCTGAGGCAACGCTACGAGTTATTCCAGAGCTCGCTCCAGGACTGACAAGACGAGGGATGGCTGAGCTGTCGGTGTAACACGAGTCGGGACGTGGAGTGATGTCATAACCCTGATATGCTTTTGGACTATGAGAAAATCTTGGTGACCCGCTCCCCATAGAGGACGCCAGCAGACCACCGCAGATGTTGTATGGTGAAGAATGGATCCACCCATTATATTTATTTATAGAGGAGTCTTAATTAACCATTTAACCCTGCCTTGTCTTGCTCGGTCTTGGGTTTTGCAGGACGCATTGCATTGTGGGTGGGCGAGTGACATTGTCCACTAAACTGCGCGAATCAAATCGGGAAAGGGAAGGACCCGCTCTATAATCTGCAGCACATTCACGGTGCTGAGGCGCACAATGCACCTGAATGGGGGTCATTAATTATCAGATCAGGTCGTGTGCATGAAGACTTGTTCTTTTGTAGGAAGTTTCCCCCTTTTTTTTTTTTTATGCAGGAGAAGTGATTACTCTTTGCATTATTCAATTGAGAGATGACATAGAGCACATGGCAGATTCCTAATATAGGTGTAATAAAGGCAATATTTTCATACAGATTCTTAGAAGATATTTCTGAACTTTCATTACCCAGTTGACTATTTCAGCAGATGTGGATATAACACTCATGGCCTACGCTCCCTATGAAAGTAAAAATGAAGAGAAGGGGCTCTCCTTTGGTGTATTACCCTAAGGAGTAGCAAAGAACAATGTATAAGCAACCCCAAGTAAGGACTGTCGGTAGTTATCCTTCTGCTCCACATCCATAGGCTGATCCTCCTCTGTAAGGAACCCGGATCCAAGTCTTGCAACTCAAGGAAAAGGAAATTGTTGGGCGTTTGTTTCCAGTGCTGGATAATTTCCCTCGGGTTACTATAAAATGTATTATTTTTCCCTATTTCTTTAAAATGCTATTTTACTTGCTTATACATAAATGAAATAAAAACCCATAGATGTAGCTTATAAAAACAACACATTTTGCCCTCGAACTGAGCACCTCGACTGGTTCGCTGATGGGCGAGTCAGACTCCCTTAACACCTCTGTGACCGAGGACGAACTATATGGTCCTCGTGCTGCCAAGGGTGTATGGAGAAGGCTCACAAGCTGAGCTCTCGCCATACACAACGGGTGTTGGCTGTATAGCACAGCTGACGCCCGCCTGTTACTGCCGTGGTTGAACCCGACCGCAGCACCTAACTTACCTTTAAATGGGCGCCGCCATCTTGGATCAGTTGGCATGGCAGCCTACAGTCTCATTGAGACTCGTAAGCTTGCCATGTGCAATGATCTCTAATAGCCAGCAGATGGCAGGCTATTAGAAATCCTAGTAAAATACAGTGGTATTGCAGTATATAGTATCAGCACTCGGACCTGGCAGGGTTAAATTGGCCTGGAAGATCTGAAATAATGGTTAAAAAAATGTAAAAATCTTTTTTTTGAAATATGAAAAAAATAGTAAAAAGTTAGTTTAAATCACCCCCCTTTCCCTAGATCACATATATAAAAAAAAAAAAAAAAGCAAATAAACAGTAACAATCTTAAACATCTTTGGTATCATCGTGTCCCAAAATGTCCAATCTATCAAAATTTAATAACAATTTTTCACTGTGTTTGGGCGCAACTTTCCGCTACGGGGTTAAAGTTGAAAGTGCCACTTTTTGCCATTTTGAAAAATATAAAAAGTGATCAAAAGGCCGTACAGTCCTCAAAATGATAGCATTAAAAATGTAATCAAAAGTCGCAAAAAAATTACACTATCCACAGCTCCGTGCACTGAAGTATGAAAAAGTTATAAGCGCCAGAACATGGCAAAAAGAAGAATTTTTTTTTTGTAAATGTATGAAAACACTATAAAACCTATACAAATTTGTTATCCTCGTGATCGACGCAATGAATAAAGTAGACATGTGATTTGTGGTGCTCAGTGAAAGCCATAAAATCCAAGCCCACAAGACTATGGCGCAAATGCATTTTTTTTTCATCACTTTCACTGCATTTGCGGATTTTTTTTTTTTCCCGCTTCCCAGTACATGGCATGAAATAATAAATACCGTCAATATGAAGTGCAATTTGTTACGCAGAAAACAAGCCCAAACACAACTCTTTACATAGAAACATAATAAAAGTTCTAGATTTTTGAAGGTGGGGAGTGAAAAATGGAAAAACTGAAAAAGTGCCTCATCCTTAAGGGGTTAAATACTTTACATACACGAGGATAACTTCCGCTATTAATGAACTTCAGGTGCATATATGCTAAAAGTAGGTCCTCCTTTGCTAATTGGAATAGTTGATAATGCATACAAAAACAGTAATGCTTGTGTATTAACTTAGTGTAATTGGATAGAAATAAATTACCCGTATTTTTTTGGACTATAAGACGCTGCTTACTATAGGACGCAGCCCAGATTTAGGCTTCCATAAAAGGAAAAATATATTTTACACCAATTAAAATATCCTTGTTGGTCGCACTAAAGCACAGCACACACAGCTCTGCTTCATCCATACATTTACACACACATCAGCTATACACATGAATACACACACACCGCTCTACTATACACAAATAAGGAACGCACTGGGAACTACTCTACACACACTGAACCCCTCCCCTCTTCTTACTCTGTCCCAGCTCAGCCTGTCACAATTCTCGGCAGTATGTGGTGATGTAAGAAGCATGTGATCAGTCGCAGGTCCTGTAGGCAGAGGGAGAGGGAGAGAGCAGTGCGGAGACTCCTCTCTGGGAGATCTGATGAAGCGCTATGTCAGGGCATCATCCGATCTCCATTACAGCGGTCAGGAGGGTCTGGCAGTGCTGGATCCTCCTGACCTTCGGTCTATAAGACGCAGGTGCTTTTTAGTAAGATTTTTTTTCTTGCTAAAAAGTGAGTCTTATAGTCCAAAAAATATGGTATATTTTTAACATATGCGTGTCATAAATTCTTTTTGTGTAACTACAGCTATAGTGGTCTCACGGGAACAAAAGAAAGTGTTTGCTGGACTAACTACAACTACGGAAGCAGGTTAGGGTCACACGTGCTCTTAGGACTACAGTTACGGAAGCCGAGGAAGGACAAAATAAGTGATAGTAAAGGTATACGACCGATAGAGATCACACTGTAAATACAGAGGTAGAAGTGTGGATTTTTGAAAAGTGATGTTCCCAGGGGAGATACAGGGAAGGCATTGAGAACCTAAGGTTCTAAGGGTAGCCTAAGGTGACTAAAGGTCCGAATCGCGCACTTTAGGCGGGTTTCCCGCCGATTTCCGAGAGTTTGCCGTCGGAGAACTCGGCCGATTTGGAAAAAACTGCGGAATTTAAAGAAGAATTTGTGCCGCAAGATCAGCACTTACATGCACCGGGAAGAAGAAGGTGAACTCCGGCGGACCTCAGCGCAGCAGCGACACCTGCTGGATATCGGACGCACGGACCATAGTGAATCCCGGCAGACCCGAATCCTCGTCGGAGAACCTGCCGCTGGATCGTGACTGGACCGGGTAAGTAAATCTGCCCCAATGTGTAAAAGGAATTCTTTCTTTTTATTTACTTGCTCGTCCTAGATCTTGTCGGGAAAGATCATCCAGTCGATTAGATACGTTGCATATTTTATCCGACCCGACATATGTTTTAATTTGAAATTTTTAATTGAAAGATTTAAAAGACGATACTTGTCAAATAACTTTACAACTTAAAAAAAGTGGCCAATCCAGTGTTTTTTGTTTTTTTACAAAACCAGTATTTCTTTTTTTTTTTTTTTTTTATAGTCGTGAGCTAAAGTATTTTCTATATTTGGTGACATTTTGGGATTTGTGGAAGAAATTCTTTTAAATATGTATCTAGTTAAAACCTGGCATTCTGTTTTTGCACAATTTTTCTTATTGCATTGTGCTTATTATTATAACGGGTAATAAAATTTTTATTGTATTTAACTTTCTTCACATCACACATTCCAACTGACTGAAGAGACTTTGCCTCTTAGGCCCCTTCCACACTTGCGTTGCAGATCACGTCAGAGTCTGATCAGGGTTTGGTCAGTGAAAAACTGACATTTTTCAACAGAGTGCAATCAGTTTTCAGTCAGTTTGTTCAGTGTCTGTTTTTCACGCTTATTTTCAATGCAATTTCAATGCGTTCAATGCTCAGGACCGAGCTCTATCTTTTCTATGGCAATTGATGCGTGAAAAACACATTGCACTTGCAAGTGTCTCAGAGTTCAATGCGTTTTTGATGCATCTCCATAGACTTGTATGGTGCGTTTTTGATGCGCGTGACTTGCAAAAGTAGAGCGTGCTGAGATTTAAGTGCGCGTGGTAAAAAATATAAAATATACTTTAGCTCCGAATGTGCCAAAACCGCATAAGACGGCTAGAAAAAGACTTGCTGGTTTTATAAATAAATGTGGCCCGTTCAGTGTTTGTTGTGAAGCCATTGGACAAGTATTGTCATTTACATCTTTCAGTCCCAATGAAAAGTTTTAGATCAAAACACAAATGTCGGGTGAGAGAATATGTAACGTATCTAATGGACTGTAAGATCTGTCCCCTACAACATGTAGGACAAGCAGAACAAGCATTACATCATCACTGAACAAACACTGGGAAAACAAAGAAAACATTCCTCTTACCTGGCGTATCAACGCACTACCTTAAGCCTCCCACATGTATGATTTCTTATCACTGTCACCCCAATTGATCACGTAGCTAACACAGATTCCATACGCTTCTAGCGTTTAAGCACCTTTTATAGGGAACCTGTCACCCCATTTGTACATATACAGCTGGTGACAGATTCCTATAGAGCCCTGTTAACTGACACCCTGCTTACATCCACATAAATCACCTTTTATCTTATATTCCCTGGCATGTCCTCATCCAGCCCCTCCCATCTCCTCCTCATGCCTTAAACCTCCTTACTGGTCACAGTTCATGTCATGTGACCAGCGTGACATCATCTCAGGTCCTTTAGCCTCTTAACAATCGCAAACTGTACCCCATGTATGTATCTGACCACATGAAGCCCAGCAATAGCAAACTGTACAGCATATATGTGATTATATTAAAAAAATCACAGCCGCCGCCCCCATGGAGGATGGAGAGGAGTAGAAGTCCATGGAGGCTGCTGTGATTTTTATGTAATCACATACATGCTGTATAAGACAAAAAAGGCACAGTGTGTGGAGTTAATCAGAAGGAGTGGTCTAGGACGGGAGATTCTCCGACTCTCCCCTAAAATCGCATTCTATGAACAGTGTCCAATGATTGACCACATAAACCGTTTAGTAAATAAGTATTGCTTTTACTTCGTAACTTCTTGTTCATACATTTATTCTTAAGAACTTTCATTTTGTTCCATAAATATATACATTGCACATTTCTTTAGATGTTTGCTTGCATAAGGTGAAATTACCTCAGGGTCAGGTGAGTCAATTACCGATACAATTGTGTAATATTCATAAAGTCCGGTAGTACGGTACATATAATATGGTATGGTGAAAAAGACTCACATAGATACGATCCCTGGGGCAGAGACACTACCTCACTTGCACGCCGGACAGCGGTCAGGTACTCTCCATGTTGGTGACGTTTCGAGGGACACGCCCTCTTCCTCAGACATAGCAAGCTCTCATTCATTAGCACTAATTATAGTGACCGTAACCGGAAATCTCTGTGTATATATAATATTCTATACAAATATATGATTAAAAACATCATGGATCATATCTTTCATGCATAGCCTAACAATGAATGCATTAGTTTAACTGCTATTAGTACATTTCATAGAAAAGCGTTAGTTACACTCTTCGTTTAACCCTTTAGGGCTTTTAGTCTCCAACCTGCATATCCAATACACCTCTCTTTTGTAGGAGGCGTTTCTTAACCTGTTCTTTATCACTCCCAAAAATTTCTTTCAATACCATCCATTTCAATTCTGATATCTGATGTCTCTGTTCTTTAAAGTGTCTCGCTACTGTTGTTTCACCGTATTTCCTCAATTCTAGTTTCCCTTTGTTTGTATTAGGATCGCTAACTGTCCCTCCACTCTCTTGTTTACCATATATTCTGATCGCAGACCTATGTTCATTTAGCCTTATCTTAATCGATCTCGAGGTTTGCCCTACGTACATTTTGCCACAAGGGCATTTTAATGCATAAATTACGTTTTTGCTGTTACAGGAGTGCCACCCTTTTATCATTATATTTGTACCATGCAAGGGATGTGATAATTTTTCTCCTTTGATAATGGAGTTACAATTCTGACATGACAAACATGCATGAGTCCCATTAAGTCTAGCTCGTAAAACCTGTTGTCTGTTTGGTTTACTTTTTTCTATATCTGCCCGTATTAGCCGATTGGCCAATGACTTGCCCTTTCTAAATACAAATCTGGGTTTTTCCTTAAACATTTGTCCATATTGTGGATCGTATTTGAGCATATCCCAATGCTTGAGGATAGTGTTTTTAATCATATTAGAATGATTGTCATAGGTCAGAACAAATAAATGTCCCTTATCTTTTTTCTTTTGATTCGGGTTTGGTACTCGTAATCTTTGCCAATCCTCTTGTGCTACCTGTTCACTAACTTTGATCATTTCTTTTCTACAGTAGCCTTTTTCGACAAATTTCTCTACCATTTTTTGACTATGTAATTTATATTCTTTATCATCATTACAGATGCGGCGTGTTCTCAAAAATTGACCCTTCGGGATCCCTTTAAAGGTACCCGGATGATGAAAACTTAATCTATTCAACAAGTTATTCTTGTCTTTTGGCTTTGAATAAAGTGTGGTAGTAAGTCTCCCTTCGTTTACAATCACATCAACGTCAAGGAATTGGATATTTGTAGGACTCGACTCTGCTGAAAATTCGATAAGTGGATGACATTGATTAAGGTATACTACCCACTCCCTTAATTCAGATTCTGTGCCGCTCCATGCTACCAACCCGTCGTCCTCATAGCGTTGCCAGAGGACGACGTGTTTGCCGAGCGGATGTGCAGACAAAGTTCTATCCTCAAACATGGACATAAAGATATTTGCGAAGCTGACTCCATTGAGGTCCCCTGTAATTGTAAGAAGAACTCTGTACCAAATCTAAAGTAGTTTTTTTTAAGTACTACTTCCAACAGGGTCTTAAGGAAACCAATCATTGCATTTGATAGGGTGGGATTCTCGCACAATTTATCCCTAACTGCATGCATCCCTTCATCGGTTGGAATATTAGTGTACAAACTTTTAACGTCCATAGTGCACAAAATTTGTACACTACTAAGGTCAAGAGTCTGTACACTTCTCAAAAAATCACTCGTATCTTTTAAACATCTGGGCAAACCATGTACTATAGGCTGTAAAAAGCTATCTACATAAATAGACAAGGGGTACAGGAGAGAATCTACCCCTGAGACGATCGGACGTCCCGGGGGGGACTCTAGCTTCTTATGTATTTTAGGGAGTAGATATAGTATGGGGACCCTTGGGTAGTTATTCAACAAGCTCCTTTTAATCGTTTTGTCAATTATATTGAGGCTAACCGCATCATCCAGGATCTGATCGATTTTTCTCTTTTAAAGATCGTCTTGAAGTTTCCTGTATACTTTAATGTCGGCTAGTTGATTCAAAGCCTCATTGGAATATGCCATTTTGTCCCAGATAACAGTAGCCCCCCCTTTGTCAGCCCTCTTTAAAATTATGCTATCGTCATTAGATAGATCTTTAATAGCTTGAAACTCATCTTTCGAGAGATTAGATCTCTTCTTATGTACATTATCCCATTTTTCACATACTTCTCGTATTACCACCTGTTGGAAACTATCAAATATCGGTGAGGTAATCTCTGGATCAAATGTGCTACGTTCCCTGATTTTATTTGGTATGTTCACTCTGGTTTTACTGCATTTTTATCCTTAAAAAACAAATTTAGCCTTAAACTTCTACAAAATTTATAAAAGTCTACCGTGAAATCAAATTTCTGTGTTTCATACGTTGAATGTAATGTATGAACAAGAAGTTACGAAGTAAAAGCAATACTTATTTACTAAACGGTTTATGTGGTCAATCATTGGACACTGTTCATAGAATCACATACATGCTGTACAGTTTGCTATTGTTAGAAGGCTAAAGGACCTGACATGATGTTACTTACATTCATGTCATGTGACCAGAGTAACACAAGGACCCGTGTAAAAAAATATATATATTTCCCATCTGTACATAGAGCTTTATATGTCTGTAGTTGAATATTAGCAGACGGTCCCTAAGTACAAGGAGGCAGAGCTGTCAGTCACAATAAGGGGGTGTGGCTCACTGCCAGCCTGGGAGAGAGAAGAGTCACAGATACCAGACATGAGTCACAAAAGCTAATTTGCACATCAGAAAAAATTGGCAGTAATTAAGGTACAGTGCTCCACTGGCAGCTTAGAAGTTTAGGTGATATGGGGAGGACTTGTAACCCTTTATCAGCAGGCATTGTTAGTCAGGGGGTTCAAAAAAGTATTTAAGGTAATCTGTTTGACTCGCCCATCAGTGAGCCAGGTGAAGCACCCATAAGTTATATCCATCTATTTATGCAAGCAAGTGTAAAATAGCTTTTTTTTAAAAAAAGAAATTGAGAAAAATTTTATACGTACCTACTTGCCTGAGAAGAATTATCCAGCGCTGACAGCAGACTCCCAATGATTTCCTTTTCTTTGATATATTCTCTGGGGTGCCCTTCACTGTTTGGGGTCCTTCACTTTCTAACAAAAACCTCTCTTTTTACTTTGTATAACATCGACTCCCCCCGCCCCCCATTCACCAGCTGCACCTCCCCTTTTTACATCATTTAATAGATGTCGCTATTGGCACAGTTGAAATAATTTTGGATCAAATATTCCGATTAAAGGACATCTACCACCATGATGAAAGACTGTATGCAAATGAGCATGGGGGGCTCCAGGCTCCACCAACACCTATGGAGCCCCTGAGGCTCATTTGCATACAGTCTTTCATCCTGGTGGTAGATGCCCTTCAAGTTCGGGGATTTATGACAATATGTTTTGACTACCTAACAAAACCAGTAACCAGGAGTGGTGCTGTTTGTGGAAGAGGCAGCTACAATCACCAATTATGGTTCAGTATGATACAATCTGCAGCACTGGAAATAATATTACAAAAATGAACTTTAATTTAAGTAAATACTACAAATGTTAATGTCCTATCCGGTAATACATAGACGTCTCCTATAGAAGTAGGAGTACAAGAGAGAGGTAGTTTTATTTTTAAGTTAACTAGTAGACATGTAGTAAAAAAAAAGAGGTTCTTCAGCAGCTGTAGTGTGCATGGATCCCCATTTACAGGAAATTGACCCCTTCCCCGCATCCCATGGTCAGGGTCCCTCCGTGCCGCACCTCTGTATATGTTGCAGTCATCCCTTACACCTGATAACTTCTCAGTTTAGAGAAAACGAAACTTCAGATGCAGCGAGCAGCTTCCAGGAAGTGTCTGCCTCCAGCCTGCATGCTGACTGGCTCCTCGTCACCAGTGACACCCGCTGGAGGGTGTGATCACACGCATCTCTATGGGGGACCCGTCCTACACTTTATAATCCTGCCTACTTGTCCAAAGCCATCAGCAGGAAAAGCGGGACTGTCACCTGATCCGGTAAGATATCATGTATGTACTGTATATATAGTGATGGGGAGAACGTGGGTGCCTTCCTGTAATAGGGAGCAACTTCACATCCCTCTGGGTCCTCTGGTTTCCTCCCACACTCCAAAACATACTGGTAGGATGATTAGATTGTGAGCCCAATTTAGGACAGGGACTGATTTGGCAAACTCTGTGCAGCGCTGCGTAATCTGTGTGCGAATTATTATTTATTAAACTTGTAGACGCTTCTACACACCAATAAATTCTTCTCAAATGCTCTGGGAATGGCTCTTAGAGAAGGATGTAGAGTGTCAGACCATATTACGTATATAACCACCTCTCTGGTCAGGTGCAGTGCACTGTATTGATTTGCACCACGCCCATCTGTCACCTGTAGACTCTGATGTGGTTCTCTAAAAGTTAACCCCCTGTGCATGACAAAATCTTTCCCCATTCTCATCTCCCTGTCCCGACGTCAGAGAACTGATCCAATCCGCTTCTCATATAAGGTTTGTGGATCAGTGCTCTTTGTCTGCTAGAGTCTTGTACTTATCTAGCTTGTGTTTGTAGTGTCTTCTGCATTCTCATATATGACCCTTTTGCCTGACTTTCTGACTATCCATTTGCTTGATGATTTTTTTAATGCATTGCCCTTATGATTGTCACCCGTACTTGGAAACTCTACCTTCCTGTTTGTATTATCTTGTCTCCATGTTTGCACTTGGGCACAGGAGGGGAACATCACCAGTTGTCACTTACTGCTTAGGATAGGCTGGGCAATTAGCTGGGGATTGTTCTTGCCTGTCCTTCCTATCTCCCCTGTACATTCCCTAACCCTGCATAACATTTGGAGACAAAAATCTTCTCTGGCCTCTGTGCATGTGGGGACACAGTACAGGCTAAGGTGGCTTTTGTGTTCAGCCTTCCTTCCGGCAAAGCCCTGGCATGAGCTACACACCTCTGCGACAGAAACGATCCGGTCACAGCTACTCTCGCCACGTTCCTCGCTGAATTCCGATCAGTCTTTGAGGAACCTGCCCTTGCGTCTTCTGCTGAGACTGCCCTATGGAACTTACGTCGAGAGGACTCATCTGTCGGTGACTAGGCAGTTCAGTTCCGTACCCTGGCCTCTGAGTTAGCCTGGAATGAAGCCACCTTGGTTGCAAACTTTAAAAAGAAACTTTCAGGACAGTTTAAAGATGCACTGTCTGCACGTGACTTGCCATCTACACTGAGTGGTCTCATCTCTCTGGCCACTCAGATTGACATCCGGTTTACTGAGCGCGCAGAGGAGCAGTGTCTGGAACAACTAAGTCAGGACCCAACGTCTGCCCGCCTGGCTCCTGTCTTCCAAAAACCATGTCAGCTGTAGTGGAACTGATGCAGGTGGATAGAGCTTGTCTGACTACTCGAGCATCCAGACGAAGTCAGGAGAACCTCTGCCTCTATTGTGCCAGCCCGGAGCACTTTCTTGAGACTTGTCCAGTCCATCCACAGCTTCCAGGAAACACATGCACCTAGGGCTCTTGGGAGAAGCGTCCCTAAGTGAGAGCAAAGCTTCTCCACGTTTGAATTTTCTCTGCTCAGCTCTGGGACAGGTAGCTAGTTTCAGGCTTTTGCCTTCTTGTATTCCGGCTCTGCAGGAAACTTTGCGGATGCTGACCTGGTTATGGACTTTATTACCGATCTTCCTCGATGTCCAAGATGTCCCACTTTGTTCCTCTGCCGTCAGCTCCATGCGTTGACAGCTTGTTCTTCACCCACATCTTCTGGCCTCATGGTTTCCCTCTACATATTGTATCAGACCGAGGGATCCAGTTTGTTTCCTGGTTCTGGTGTTTTCTGTGCAGCCAACTTCAAGTGAAATTGAACTTTTCCTCTGCGTACCATCCGCAGTCTAATGGCCGAGTGGGAAGAGTTAATCAAACTCTGGGCTCCTATCTCTGCCATTTTGTCCCTGTCCATCAGGACAACTAGTGCACTCTGTTGCCGCGGGCGGAGTTTTCCTACAACTCCATGGACTCATAATCCGTCGTCTCCGCTCCATTCTTGATCTATGGACCGCATTCTCTCCCTCCTCTTCCTGTGTCTTTGGACATTCCCGCCATGGAAGAGTTGGTCCAGGATCTGAAATCTGGGAGCAGACTTGACTCTCCAGACCTTAGCTTGAACCAAGACCCAGGCCGACAAAAGATGTAGGCCTCATCCAACCTTCGCACCAGGTGACAAAGTGTGGCTGTCCTCCAGGTATGTTCGGCTGAAGATCCCCAGCTACAAGCTTGGTCCGCGTTTCCTGGGTCCATTTGAGGTACTGAAGCGCATGAACCCTGTGGCCTATAAGCTCAGTTTTCCTCCCTCCATGTGCATCCCGAACTCCTTCCATGTCTCCCTTCTGAAGCCTCTGATCCTGAACCCCTTTTCCCGGCAGTTACCACCTCCTGCTCCTGAGGCGGATTCATCCGACATCTATGAAGTAAAAGAGGTCTTGGATATGAAGTTGGTTAGAGGGAAGTGGTTCTTTCTTGTCAAATGGAAGGGTTCGGGTGCCCCGGGAGCCTGGCAGCTTCTCACCTTTGCACGCTCCAGGGACGATTGAAAAAAAGGGTTACAGACAGATGAATCTAAGTTTGAGGTGTTTGGATCACACAGAAGAACATTTGTGAGATACAGAACAACTGAAAAGATGCTGATAGATGCCTGACCACATCAGTCACCATGGTGGAGGTCATGTGATGGTATGGGGTTGCTTTGGTTCAGGTAAAGTGGGAGATTTGTACAAGATCAAAAGGATTATGAATAAGGAAGGCTATCCCTCCATGTTATGCCATGCTGACAGCCTACAACAGGACAATGGCCCAAAGCTCCAAATTATACATATAGCAGCAGCTGGTATTTATCTGTAATGGAGTGGTCGCCCAGTCACCAGATCTCCACCCTATTCAGCTGTTGTGGGAGCAGCTTGACCGTATGGTGCACAAACAGTACCCATCAAGTCGATCCAACTTCAAGCAGGGGGGGAAATTTCTCCCGGTTACCTCAGCAAATTAACTGCTAGAGCCCAAAGGTCTACAATACTGGAAGTGCAGCAAAGGGAACATTCTCTGATTTAAAGCAAAGTTTTAAGGACAAAATCATTATTTCAAATAAAAAAAAAAAATTTCAAACCTTCTTATTTTTGATTCATTTTGCAAGTCCTTTGAAAAATAAAAGTACGAGTTTTCATGGAAAACACAAAATTTTGATCAATAGTGTAAGTCAGAACTAGTTTATTTTGTAATTTTGTCTCCAGACTGTGACTAAAGTAACATCCAGAGAGCTTCACCAGAGGTCACAGTGGGCAGAGAGGTCTGTCTGTAAGTTGGGTGTCCTTAAGTCAGGGACTACCTGTATTTAGAAATACTGTATGATAGTTCAGCAACTTGAATAAAAATGGTAATAGATCTGTATGGATGGACATGTATACACATGTGTGTATATAAATAAGGATATTTTGAGGGAGTATAATGGTTATAAATTTGCTGATGAGACTTTGGTTCTTCTTATTTCAATGTTTTCTCGCTGTCAGTAGGTTTTTGAGGGTTCTTGGTCTTCTGTAGGTGATGGATGGTTTTATTGATGGGTCCTTTCACAGATATGAGAGTCTTTTAAAAGAATTGGCCAATGTTCTTTTCAGTATTTTTCTCAGGGTATTCTCAGGGTCTCGAAACATTTCTCAAGAAACCAATTTGTGAAAATCTTGCTTTGGATCTTGAAATCCTCCGTTTCAGAGCAGTTCTTATACATTTAAATCAATGAAATGTAACCTTCTTTTCCCATTTTCTGTCTACCTTCTTGGAGAATTTTTTGACATGCAATGACTTATGGAGGAAAGTGTCACGGTTCAGTGAGGGGCGAACAGTCTGAGAGTCTCTTTGGAAGAGTCTGTGGACCCTCTGGACCACCAAGGGGGTTGGTATGAGGCCCGCGGTGGCGGCCAAGGCAACAAATGCAGGAAACAGTCACAACTTGAGATGACAGCAGGAACGCAGAGGAGCACTGGTAACGCTGGTACGGAATGAAGACACCGCTGGGATGGAACTCTGGAAATCATGGCAGAAGCACAGGAAGGCAGGAGGTCACCATTGGGCTGGAACCCTGGACGGCACAGCAGGAGCACAGTCATACGGGAACGGACCACAGGATACTGAGGACCAGACATGTACCACAGGACACGGACCACAGGGTGCGGACCACAGAATATGGGCCTCCGGACATGGACCATGGGAAGCATCTGGAAACGCACAGGAACACGGAGGTGCTGGCCCTTTAAGTTCAGGGAAGTGAACTCGCGGCCTGGAGGCAGGAGGCGTGTGGCCTACTCACCGGAACCCAGAACACAGCCAGGAGAGGTAAGTGCGGGTGGGGGGACGGGGACAGGCAGCCAGCGGAGCACGGGTGTAACCGGCATCCGTGACAGCACCCCCCCTTAGGGCCCCTCTTCTCTTCTTCTTCAGCCTCTTCTTGCGCCTCCTCCAATTCATCTTCGTGACGGGACACCTGAGAAGGAAAGCAGAAACTGGATAAACCTCGATGAGGTGCTTGTACCTGATCGGCCTGCACGCCGGGACCCGGAACATAGCCAGGAGCCAGGAAAGGTAAGTGCGGGCAAGGGGACGGGGACAGGCAGCCAGCGGAGCACGGATGTACCCGTGACATTGATCGCGGGAGCACCCGTGACCGAAAAGAGGTTCAGGAACTCAATTTAGGCCTCGGGGGAGACCCCCAAACCTATATATATATATATATATATATATATATATATATATATATATATATATATATATATATATATTATTTTTTTTTATTTTTTTTTTTTTATTTTTATTTTTTTTTTCATATATACAACGTTCAAATGGCTAATTTTTTTGTCATTTACAGAATTTGTTTGCATCAATGGCCTCAGTCATGAATGGAGAGGTGAAAACCTTTGTCTTCCTGGCCATTGAAACTACAGGTCTTGAAGGATATCAATCAAAAATAACTGAGCTCTGCTTGGTTGCCATCCATGTGTCGTCTCTGGAGAACCCAGTAACCGATGAGTCGGGAGAGGTGCAGCTCCCACGGGTGATGGACAAGCTCTGCCTGTGTGTGGACCCAGGGAAACCCATCACTGAAGATGCTTGTATGATGACCGGCCTCAGCAATGAGAACCTCAACAACAGTGAGAAGCAGATATTTAATTCACATCTCATCAATCTGATTGGAGAGTTTGTCAAACGGCAGGCGGGACCGATCTGTTTGGTCGGCCATAATGCATTTACTTACGCCTTTCCACTTCTGAAGACTGAGCTACAACAACACGATGTCCACCTTTCAGATGCCACATTACTCATGGATTCTCTCCAAGCCTTCCGAAACCTGGAGGATCCAACATCCAGATCTGTTAGGGGAAGGCATACGTTGCCAGAAATATACAGGAGAAGTTTTGGAAGAGAACCAAATAATTTTTACTCTGCAGAGGGGCATGTGCTGACCCTAATCTCAGTCTTTATTCACCAAGCAAGACAACTACTTGAGAAGCCCAACTACAGAAAGTGGGACCAGATAAGATGCATGAACGATTGCTACTTTTCAGATCCTGTATGGCCTAGGACATAGTTCTCCGAACAAAAGTCTTAAAGGCATCCCAGTAGTCCAGAACACAACACTCCGGGCAGCTGGAGATGAAGAATGTAGGCCACTGCTCGAAGAAGTATGAAGGATGGGACAGGATAGTAACCAAAATAGGTTGAGCCTCCAGACCCTTCCCTTTTACTGTAGATTAGGAACCCCTCCACTCTTACTGATAATGGGCTTTCAGAATACAATTGCAATGTACTTTAATATATTGTTTTTAATAAAGCTTCTATATTGGTATTTTAGAGTTGTTGTAATTTTATTGATATTGAGAGGTTATATTAGAAGATGCAAAGAGCCTGAGTTGGTGGTGAGGGTGAGTTTGTCTTCAAGACCAGCTTCTAACTATCTGCACCATTGTGTGTTTACCACCGACCATCAGGACCTGACTACTACATATACCACTGACCATCAGGACCTGACTACTGTATATACCACCGACCATCAGGACCTGACTACTGTATATACCACTGACCATCGGGACCTGACTACTGTATATACCACTGACCATCGGGACCTGACTACTGTATATACCACTGACCATCGGGACCTGACTACTGTATATACCACTGACCATCGGGACCTGACTACTGTATATAGCACTGACCATCGGGACCTGACTACTGTATATAGCACTGACCATCGGGACCTGACTACTGTATATAGCACTGACCATCGGGACCTGACTACTGTATATAGGACAGACCATCGGGACCTGACTACTGTATATAGGACAGACCATCGGGACCTGACTACTGTATATACCACTGACCATCGGGACCTGACTACTGTATATACCACTGACCATTGTGAGACACTGAAGGGGTTAACTGTGGATGGGCGGTATGTTTCCCCTAGGTTTTGCTATTATGCAAGGCCTTAGTGCTGAGGTTGTGTTGTCCAGCACCTTGGACACAGGTGGTGGGAACAGCCCAATCAGCCTGCATAAAGCCGCTGAGCAGAGCTGAGAGTTTTGTCTCTCTGAGTGGAGGCTGGAGAGCAAGCAGCCTTGACCTCTGTGCCTGGAGCAGCAAAGTATTTTTGTTAGTGGTGAGTCAGAGAACCATTGTTTAGTTAGCACCCTGACGGGTAGGATATTATTTTGTTTTGATGCCTGAATGTGAAGGCTGTTTTATTTTGTTCCTGCTGAAATAAACGCAGGCTAGACCTGTTTTGGACTGTACCTTGGTGTCACTGTCGTGAACTGCATCACAGCACCCCACTACCACGGTCTCTACTGGGCCAAATCTCCCACATATGGTGCTTCGGATACGGGCAGTTCAAAAGACACACACCTGAAAGGCTCGCTACATCCTGCAACATTGCATGGCCTGGGTGAAAGCAGCAGGCAAATTGCAGGATACAGCCAAGATGGAGGACTTTATTAAATACCTGCAAGAGGAGGCCAGAGCTAATCGGCAGCTGCAGCAGGCCATGCTCCAGCAGCAGGAGTAGAGGTCCTGCCAGCAGCAAGCCATGCTCCAACAACAACAGGAAGAGTCCCAAGCCATGTTCCAGCTGTTGATGGAAAAGTTTTCTGGCGTTATGGCAGCACCACAAGCGACGACTACTGAAGGGTACCCGGTTGTCCAGCGTTCCGCACGGGCTGCAGTACAAAAGGCTTTACAAAAAATTACGGCGACCGACGACGTGGAGGCGTATCTCACTGTGTTCGAGTGAGTAGCTGAGCGAGAGGAGTTACCGGCTGAGCAGTGGGCAGATGTCCTGGCACCGTTCCTGACAGGCGAATCGCAGAAGGCTTACTACGAGCTGAGTGAAACGGAGGCCCGTGAGTACCCCCAGCTAAAGGCGGAGATTCTGGCTCGTCTTGGGGTCACCGTTCAAGTTTGTTCCAGCCGGGTTCACCAGTGGGCTTACTCAGAAAAACTTCCCCCACGCTCCCAAATGCATGACCTGATCCATCTTGTCCGGAAGTGGCTACAACCAGAGGACTGCACCCCAGCACAGATGGTCGAGAGAGTGGTTCTCGACAAGTTCACCCGTTCTCTGCCCTCTCGGCTCCAGCGGTGGGTTGGACAGGCCGGTCCCACAAAAGCTGAGGAACTCGTGTCCCTAGTAGAGAGATATCGGGCTACGGAGGATCTTCTACTAACCTCTCCCACACGAAGCAGTGCCAGTGACAGGGTTACCAAACCATCTGGTAAGACTGCTACTGCGGAAAAGGGGAGACAGGTCAGGTTGGGAGGGGGTTCATTGGGGGGCGTGGATACCCAGAAACCCGGTGAGGCTCGTGACAGAGGTCATAGCCGTATCCAGTGCTGGCGATGCCATGAAATGGGCCATATTGCTGCCAACTGTCCCCTGTCAGTGGAGCCAATGGACTGCAACCAGACCCGGCGAGTGTTTGCCCGGCCGGTTCTGGCAGCCGAGTCGGTCACGGATGCAGAACCCCAAGTGTGTATGGTCACAATTGGGGGTCACACGGTGGAAGCCTTGCTAGAGTCTGGTCACCCTGGTGCGGGGAACTTTGGTTGAACCTGGACTATACAGTGGGCGGAAAGTGGGAGTGTTGTGTATACATGGGGACACTCGCGAATATCCCACTGCTGTCATCAACCTACATACCCCTTGTAGTACTATTACCCATGAAGTGGGGGTGGTGGGGACCCTGTTTCATGAGGCTATTATTGGCAGAGACTTACCGGTGTTTTGGGACCTCTGGAGACAAAGACCCACCTCAGGGTCCCTTTGAGGCCGATGTACCCACACCAGCAGTAGGGGTGACCCCATGTGATGAATTCTCTCCCCTAGAGGTCCTAGCTGGTGAGGTCGAGGGCCACGGGGAGGTAGCCGACATGCCGGACCTTGAGATCTCCCGTGAAAATTTTGGGGCTGCACAGCTACAGGACCCTACCTTATTTAAAGCACGGGAGAATGTTAAAGTAATAAATGGGGTACTCCAAATACCAGGGGCTGACAAAATATACCCCCGAATGGTGATTGTGATTGAGGAGGTTGAGCAACTTGTAGTACCCCAATCTCACCGTAGGCTGGTGCTAGATTTGGCACACAAACATGTGCTGGGAGGGCACTTAGGTGCTGAGAAGACCCGAGAGAGGATCCTGCAGAGATTTTTCTGGCCGGGGGTGTGGGAGGAGGTAAACCGGTATTGTAGCTCCTGCCCTGAGTGCCAACTTACTGCCCCGGTGTCCCACTTCAGGAGTCCTCTGGTACCGTTGCCAATCATAGAGGTGCCGTTTGAACGGATTGCAATGGATTTGGTTGGCCCCATAGTCAAGTCCACAAGGGGGCACCAGTACATCCTGGTTATCCTGGACTACGCTACGCGGTATCCAGAGGCAATCCCGTTAAGGAACACCTTCTCCAAAAACATTGCTAGGGAGCTGTTCCAGGTGTTCTCCCGTACAGGCCTCCCCAAGGAAATCTTGACTGACCAGGGAACCCCATTCATGTCTAGAGTAATGATGGAGATGTGTAAATTACTCCAGGTTAAACAGCTCCGCACCTCTGTATATCACCCCCAGACAGATGGCCTGGTCGAGAGGTTTAACAAGACCTTGAAGGGGATGCTAAAGAGGGTGGTCAGCAAAGATGGGAAGGACTGGGATTGTTTGTTGCCTTATTTGATGTTTGCCATACGTGAAGTTCCCCAGTCCTCCACGGGTTTCTCACCCTTTGAGCTGTTATATGGCCATTCCTCACGTGGGCTTTTGGATGTAGCTAAGGAGACCTGGGAACAGGAGAGGACCCCCCACCGTAGTGTGATTGAACACGTCTCCCTTATGCAGGACCGCATAGCGGCGGTAATGCCCCTTGTAAAGGAGCACATGACAAGGGCACAAGAGGCCCAGTCTAGGGTCTACAATAGATCAGCCAGACTCAGCACCTTTAACCCAGGCGACAGAGTGTTAGTTCTGGTGCCCACCGTTGAGAGTAAGTTCTTGGCGAAATGGCAAGGTCCATATGAGGTCATAGAGAAAGTGGGGGACGTTAACTACAAGGTATCTCAGCCGGGGAGGAGGAAACCCGAACAGATATACCACGTGAACCTCCTAAAGCCATGGAGGGAAAGAGAGTCCCTGATAGCTGTGGGAGTAGGAGAAGCATCTGTCCCCGAGAAGGTGACACCAGAGGTGGGTGTACCCGATGCCAAGGTGCCTGAAGTACGGATCTCGGAGTCCCTCTCCAGGGCCCAGATTCAGGAAGCGAAGGAGTTTGTGCTCCGAAACGTTGATGTGTTCTCTAAGTTACTGGGTCGTACTTCAGTCATCAATCATGACATCATAACCGAACCCCACATCAGGGTACACCAAAAACCCTACCGGGTCCCTGAATCGCGCCGGCTAGCCATATCCGAAGAAGTCAGGCAGATGTTAGACCTGGGGGTTATCGAGTCCTATTGTGTTGATTCCCAAACCTGATGGATCCCTACGGTTCTGCAATGACTTTAGGAAGTTGAACGAGGTGTCCAAATTTGATTCCTACCCTATGCCCAGAGTTGACGAGTTGATAGAACGACTTGGACAGGCTAGGTTCTTCTCCACCCTTGACCTGACGAAAGGGTAGTGGCAGGTACCCCTCACTAACAGGGCTAAAGAGAAGACGGCTTTTGTTACTCCTGATGGGCTTTTTCATTATGTGGTACTCCCCTTTGGGCTACATGGGGCTCCCGCCACATTCCAGAGGTTAATGGATCTCGTGCTAAAACCTCACCGGAGATATGCCTCGGCCTACCTGGATGACATCATAGTCTATAGTAACGATTGGGAGAGTCATCTAGCCAAGGTACAAGCAGTGGTAGACTCCCTGAGGGCAGCAGGGTTGACAGCGAACCCCCAAAAATGTGCACTTGGTCTGGAAGAGGCCCGTTACCTGGGGTACCGTATTGGGCGAGGTGTCATCAAACCCCAAGTAAATAAAGTGGAGGCAATCCAGCAGTGGCCACGACCTATGAGCAAGAAGCAAGTGAGGGCTTTCCTTGGCATAGTGGGCTATTATCGCTGATTTATTCCCGATTTTGCGACAATAGCTGCACCCCTGACGGACCTGACCAAGGGTAGCAGGTCGGTAATGGTAAAGTGGAGTGAAGAGGCTGAGGGGGCGTTTCAGCGACTTAAGACGGTTTTGTGCGAGGGACCGGTACTGATCACCCCTAACTTCACCAAGACCTTTATTGTGCAGACTGACGTTTATGACGTGGGCTTAGGGGCTGTCCTGTCCCAAGTAGTGGAGGGTGAGGAACATCCCGTGACATTCCTGAGCCGCAAGCTCACACCTCCTGAGAAGAACTATAGCATAGTTGAGAGGGAGTGCTTGGCGATTAAATGGGCTCTGGAATCCCTGAGGTATTACTTGATAGGGCGACAGTTTACACTAGTGACCGATCACTCTCCCCTCACCTGGATGAGTCGGGCCAAAGAGAGGAGCACCAGGATCACAAGGTGGTTCCTAATGTTGCAGAATTTCAAGTTCACGGTAGAACATCGAGCAGGAAAGCTGCATGGGAATGCTGATGCCCTGTCTCGTACCCACTGTCTGATGGCCAAAAGTGTTCGCCCCCACAGGGTCAAACAGAGGGGGAGGGTATGTGAGACACTGAAGGGGTTAACTGTGGATGGGCGGTATGTTTCCCCTAGGTTTTGCTATTATGCAAGGCCTTAGTGCTGAGGTTGTGTTGTCCAGCACCTTGGACACAGGTGGTGGGAACAGCCCAATCAGCCTGCATAAAGCTGCCTAGCAGAGCTGAGAGTGTGTTCTCTCTGAGTGGAGGCTGGAGAGCACACACAGCCCTGACCTCTGTGCCTGGAGCAGCAAAGTATTTTTGTTAGTGGTGAGTCAGAGAATCACTGTATAGTTAGTACCCTGACGGGTAGGATATTATTTTGTTTTGTTGCCTGAATGTGAAGGCTGTTTTATTTTGTTCCTGCTGAAATAAACACAGGCGAGACCTGTTTTGGACTGTACCTTGGTGTCACTGTCGTGAACTGCATCACAGCACCCCGCTACCACGGTTTCTACTGGGCCAAATCTCCCACACCATCAGGACCTCGATACCACATACCACACTACTCACCATCAGAGCGCATGATGGTTGGGATAATGACTAGTAAGTCTATAACCTGTAAATAAGATCATTGAATATGTTGTAATCTGAAATAATAAGTAAAGGCTGCAGTGATCTCTTCTGCTCAAAGTCCTGTCCCCAAACAAGACATATGTGATGGACCATATTCTATGGTTAAAGATTTAGCATATTTAGCAAATTATCGATTGTATCCCAATTAGCTGCAATACCAGACGTAACCAGTAATCAGGCGTGGCGCTATTCCTGGAAGAATCAGCCACAAATAGTTCAACTCAAAAACTCTTGTTTGGTTTGGAACATTCTGCAGTGGAAATAATATTATTATTATATTAATATACTGTGTATCTATATATAATATTGATATTGTTTCATTTTTCGCATGTAGCATATAGATCACCTCTGCAGGAAATTTCATTTTTAAGTTTTACTGATGTGACACGTAGCAATAAAAGAGGTTCTGCAGCAGCTGCAGTTTGATTTTGCAGCCTATTTGATACATTTCCCCCGCATACATACAAGTCACTTTATAGTAGATCCCTACAGTCAGGGTCCCTCCGTGCCAGGAATGTTTGTCATAGGGCAGCGCCTCTGTATATGTTGTAGTCATCCCTTACAGCTGATAACTTCTCTGAGCTAAAACGAAACTTCAGCGAGCAGCTTCCAGGAAGTGTCTGCCTCCAGCCTGCATGCTGACTGGCTCCTCGTCACCAGTGACACCCGCTGGAGGGTGTGATCACACGCATCTCTATGGGGGACCCGTCCTACACTATATAATCCTGTCCGTACTTGTCCAAAGTCATCAGCTGCAGAGGAAAAGCGGGACTGTCACTAGATCCGGTAAGATCCTGAACGTATGACTATATGACATGTAACAAGTGGGATGTAGTAGTGTGCGAGGATACCCTCTGTGTATGGTACATGTCTCTTTAAGGAAAATATAGCATACAATCAGTAAAGTAGCAAACTCTATGTATATGAGACGCATTTAGGAATTGCTAGTTATGCGACTGCCTCCTGCTAAGTGGTTTCCGGTAATAGGGAGCAGCTTCACATCCCTCGCAGTCGCTCTACAGCAGCTATAGAGAGACTTCTGCTTCCAGCAAGAGGTATCTATTTAGGAAATCGCTTAACTAGCAGTTACAGAATGATGGAGTGGAGTAACCTCTGGTCAGTATATACAGGGATAATGTTTGCTCCCTTCATTGTCTACCATTATCTAGACCCCCTGTGACCACCAGTCATGTGTCTGGTGGATTGTGGAGTCCTGGCTTTGTTCTATGTAGACAATGAGCTTACATGGGACTGCATGATTTCAGGGTCAGTAAAACCCTATAAAAGGTAGGGTAGAACATGATCCTAGTATATCTTGGCATAGAGCCCGTACCGTGCCCACATTGGACGCAATACTCTGCAAGTTCCTTAAAGGTGTATTACGATGTAACGCGATGCAACCTCGGAAAATTGCCGAACCCAAGAATTGCGAAAACATAGGTTCCCCTTTGTCTTTTTAATTAGCTGTATAGGGGTCGTACAAATTCTATGATTTCATACACAACTAACCCCACTTCTTCAAGGAAAGTCAATCACAGGTGAAAGGGTATGGCACTGTGGGGTCTTCTCCAATTCTTGACCCACCAACCAAAATTTATGGCATCATATGTTTTGTGAGGTTGAAGCTACATCTTATTGTATATCCACAAAATGTATAGGGCTAAGGTTATACTAGAAGAACCTCATTCAACTAGGTCCCCAAGACTGGTCATCAGGACCCTAGAGTCCACGTGGCCTCCATTAGTAAATGATTTACATAACCTAATGCCATCAATGGACGACGTTGACTTTGCCGAACACTTGGCTTCATATTTTATGGGACATTCCACTTTATGTAGTAACTAGTTATTGTACACATACTTTATGGGATGATGTAGCCTCATAAATGTAAATTACTTCACGATTTATGGTTGAGGATGTTGGATCGTGCAGATCATTCTGCTTTACTGGAGCTCTGACTCCTTTGGGGTCTCTTCACCAGGAGAACCAGAAACCATACAGGTGCAGACGTGTTGTTGACATGACCAATCTTTTTGTCTTTTCCAGAGTATTCCCTCACTGGCCTCAGTCATGAATGGAGAGGTGAAAACCTTTGTCTTCCTGGACCTGGAAGCTACAGGTCTCAATGGAGATCGACCAAAAATAACTGAGCTCTGCTTGGTTGCCATCCATGTGTCGTCTCTGGAGAACCCAGTAACTGATGAGTCGGGAGAGGTGCAGCTCCCACGGGTGATGGACAAGCTCTGCCTGTGTGTGGACCCAGGGAAACCCCTCAGTGTGAAAGCTTCTGAAATCACCGGCCTCAGCAATGAAAACCTCAACCATAGCGAGAAGCAGAAATTCGATTCGCAACTCATCAACGTGATCAACGAATTTGTCAATCGGCAGGCCAAACCGGTCTGTTTGGTCGCCCATAATGGATTTTATTATGACTTTCCTCTCTTGAAGACTGAGCTACTACAACAAAGTGAAGACTTCCCCGGTACCATGCTGTGCATGGATTCTCTCCAAGCCTTCCGAAAACTGGAGGATCCAACCTCCAAGTATGTTAAGGGAAGGCATAACTTAGCCGAAATTTTCAGGAGAAGTTTTGGAAGGGAACCAAATTATTCTCACTTTGCGGAGGGGGATGTTCTAACCCTGATCTTGGTCTTCATTTGCCAAGCAAGACAACTACTGGAGGAGCCCAACTACAGGACATGGGAGCAGATCAGACCCATGTACTAGTGTGAGGGTCTACGGAAGGTCATAGGAGGCCTAATGAGTGTTGGTGGAGGCTCCTTGGCAAAAAGCTAAGTAGGATGCCCTTTCCTTTTCAGGTGAGGAAACCCTCCACCATTTTAAAGACTCTCTGCACCAAAACCAAATGCAATGTATTTTTAGTATAATGATTATAATAAAGTGTCTAAATTTACAATGTGCTATTGTTGTCATTGTATTATTATTGTTTGTTGGGATCCACTTGGAAATTGCACTATTGTTTCTCAATTATCTGGCACTTGGCTATGTCCATCAATCCCAAAGGCATTACATGGGTCAACTGTGTCGGAATCAGTGAAGACTTATTAGAGGAATTGGGGGACGTGGGGAGAGGTCCTATTCTAGACCAGCCTCTTACTGCCTGCACCATTCTGTGTGGTTTTTAAATAATTACTTTATAATGGGATGATATGACGTGGATGTGTTATTATGTAGGGTGATCCCATGTCTCCACACACATCCTGGGAGGGACGTTTCACTTCCTATAATGGACATCTGCCATCACATGTGGTTTATCAGGTCCTTGCTATGCAAACAACGCAGTCATGTATAATTATTTGTGATATCCATCTGTATATAGGAACAGCAGTGACTCAGCCGCTATATGCACCTATGTCATAAAGATGAAAGCTCAGGTCTATATATCCTAATTAGAGATGAGCGAGTATACTCGTCCGAGTATACTGCTCGGTCGAGTATTAGCATACTCGGACCGGCTCGTTACTCGGACGAGTATCTCGCCGGCTCGAGATCGAGCAGTAAATTAATAAAATAAATTGAATAAAAGTATTTTTATTGTAAAAAAAAAAAATATTACACATGTTTGCAGATGTTTTACTTGTAAGAACACATTGAAATAACACTATTCTTCACTTTCCAGGTGTTCGCGCGTGTCTCCCGCTAAGTTAGGAGATGTGCACGAACATCTGGAATGTGAAGAATAGTGTTCTTTCAATGTGTTCTGCACTTAAATGGTCCTGTATTCACTGTTTTTAATGTTTTAATTCTATTCTTCACTTTGCAGCTGTGCGCGCGTATCTCCGAACCTATCGGGAGATACGCGCGCACACCTGCAATGTGAAGAATAGAATTAAAACATTAAAAACAGTGAATACAGGACCATTTAAGGGCAGAACACATTAAAATAACACTATTCTTCACTTTGCAGCTGTGCGCGCGTATCTCCGAACCTATCGGGAGATACGCGCGCACACCTGCAATGTGAAGAATAGAATTAAAACATTAAAAACAGTGAATACAGGAGCATTTAAGTGCAGAACACATTGAAAAAACACTATTCTTCACATTCCAGATGTTCGTGCACATCTCCTAACTTAGCGGGAGACACGCGCGAACACCTGCAAAGTGAAGAATAGTGTTATTTCAATGTGTTCTTACAAGTAAAACATCTGCAAACATCTGAAAATTTTTTTTTTTGCACTGTTCTTTTACTGTTCAGTTTTATTAAAAAAATGCTCGGGTCTCCCATTGACTTCAATGGGGCTCGTTATTCGAGACGAGCACTCGAGCATCTGGAAAAGTTCGTCTCGAATAACGAGCACCCGAGCATTTTAGTGCTCGCTCATCTCTAATGCTAATGTATCAATGATATGACACAGGACATAGCACCCTTATCATTAACCATCAAGAACTGATATCACTGACCATCAGGACCTGACAACTGTATATACCACTGACCATCAGGACCTGACGACTGTATATATCACTGACCATCAGGACCTGACTACTGTATATACCACTGACCATCAGGACCTGACTACTGTATATACCGATGACCATCAGGACCTGACTATTATATATACCACTGACCCCCAGGGCCTGACTACTGTATATACCACTGACCATCAGGACCTGACTACTGTATATAGCACTGACCCTCAGGACCTGACTACTGTATATACCACAGACCACCAGGACCTGACTACTGTATATACCACTGACCATCCGGATCTGACTACTGTATATACCACTGACCATCAGAGCCTGACTACTGTATATACCACAGACCACCAGGACCTGACTACTGTATATAGCACTGACCCTCAGGACCTGACTACTGTATATACCACTGACCATCAGGACCTGACTACTGTATATATCACTGGCCATCAGAACCTGACTACTGTATATAGCACTGACCCTCAAGACCTGACTACTGTATATACCACTGACCCTCAGGACCTGACTACTGTATATACCACTGACCATCAGGACCTGACTACTGTATCTACCACTGACCATCAGGACTAGAGATGAGCGAACATACTCGTCCGAGCTTGATGCTCGTTCGAGCATTAGCGTACTCGAAACTGCTCGTTGCTCGGACGAATACTTCGCCCGCTCGAGAAAATGGCAGCTCCCGCCGTTTTGCTTTTTGGCGGCCAGAAACAGAGCCAATCACAAGCCAGGAGACTCTGCACTCCACCCAGCATGACGTGGTACCCTTACACGTCGATAGCAGTGGTTGGCTGGCCAGATCAGGTGACCCTGGGATAGACTAGCCGCTGCCCGCGCTGCTCGGATCATTCTGTGTCTGGATGCCGCTAGGGAGAGAGCTGCTGCTGGTCAGGGACAGCGTTAGGGTGCTAGTAGATTACTGTTAGGCAGGAGTGATTCAACAAGAACCCAACAGCCCTTCTTAGGGCTACAATAACGTTATACTTTTTTTTTTTTGTTTGCTTGTGGCTGGGCTTGCTGGCACTAGTAGTGCAGCTAGTACCATATTGTGAGGAATTTGCAGGGGGACTTGCTACCGTTGTGTTTAGCTCTTAGTGACACACATATCCACCCCAAAGGAGAATCCAAACGGCTTACTTACGCCTACAATAGCGTTATATATATTTTATTTCTGGTTGATCTGCTGGTGGCTGTCCTTGCTGCAGTGCATCTACTAGCCAATTGTGAGGAATTTGGAGTGAGACTTGCGACCGCTGTGTTTAGCGCTTAGTGACGCACATATCCATCACAAAGACCGAAGTGGGAAAATTTATTAGGGGTTGGATTTCATTTAGGCACAGTCTGCCATTTCCTTTTTATTTTCCTTTTATTTTTTCATAACTCAGCGTCATCTCATCAGTGTGCTTTCATACTTGGCTAGAAAATAGCCATAGCAATAGGATAGCATTGTTTGGTTTTAAAAACTAAAAAACACAAAAAAAACTAAAAAACACAAAAAAACACAAAAAACAGTTAAAAAAAAAATTAAAGTTATATAACTTTCATTTTCAAAATGTTTAAACCGAGGGCTAGGGGTAGAGGACGAGGACGAGGGCGGGGACGTGGGCGTCCATCTACTGCAGGGGTCAGAGGCCGTGGTCCTGGGTGGGGTGAGACACCACCTGCTGATGAGGGAGCAGGGGAACGCCGCAGAGCTACACTCCCTAGGTTCATCATGTCTGAAGTTACTGGGACTCGTGGTAGAGCACTGTTGAGGCCAGAACAGTGCGAACAGGTGATGTCGTGGATTGCCGACAATGCTTCGAGCAATTTGTCCACCAGTCAGTCTTCCACGCAGTCCACCCATGTCACCGAAATCGGCACTCCTCCAGCTCCTGCACCTCAGCCTCCTCCCCCCCAGTCTGCCCCCTCCCAGGAAAATTTGGCATTTGAACCGCCATACTCTGAGGAACTGTTTTCTGGACCCTTCCCACAGTCACAAACCACTTGTCCGGTTGCTGCTGAGCAATTTTCCGATGCCCAGGTTTTCCACCAGTCGCAGTCTGTGGGTGATGATGACCTTCTTGACGTAGTGGAAGAAGTGTGTAAAGAGGTGTCCGACGATGAGGAGACACGGTTGTCAGACAGTGGGGAAGTTGTTGTCAGGGCAGGAAGTCCGAGGGGGGAGCAGACTGAGGGATCGGAGGATGATGAGGTGACAGACCCAAGCTGGGTTGAGAGGCCGGTTGAACACAGTGCTTCTGAGACGGAGGAGAGTCCTATAGCAGAACAGGTTGGAAGAGGCAGTGGTGGGGCCAGACGGAGAGGCAGGGCCAGAGCAGGTGCATCAGCGCCAAATGTGTCACGTAGTGAAGCTCCCGTGGCGAGGGCTCCCGCGGCGAGGGCTAGATTTTCAGAAGTCTGGAGGTTCTTTAAGGAAACACCGGATGACCGACGGACTGTGGTGTGCAACCTTTGCCAAACCAGGATCAGCAGGGGTTCCACCACTACTAGCTTAACTACCACCAGTATGCGCAGGCATATGAATGCTAAACACCCGAATCAGTGGCACCAAGCCCGTTCACCTCCGGCCGTGCACACCACTGCTCCTTCCCCTGTGTCAGCTGATAGTCAGCCCCCTGCCCAGGACCCTGGCACAAAAACCCCATCGTCGCCTCCACGATCCTCCACAGCATCCACCAGCGTTCAGCTCTCCATACCCCAGACGCTGGAGCGGAAACGCAAATATAGTGCAACCCACCCGCACGCCCAAGCCCTTAATGTGCACATCTCCAGATTGCTTAGCCTGGAGATGCTGCCCTATAGGCTAGTAGAGACCGAGGCCTTTCGCAACCTCATGGCGGCGGCCGCCCCTTGGTATTCGGTCCCCAGCCGCCACTACTTTTCCCGATGTGCCGTCCCAGCCCTGCACCAGCACGTGTCAGACAACATCATCCGTGCCCTGACCAACGCCGTTTCTGACAAGGTCCACCTGACCACGGACACGTGGACGAGTGCTGCCGGGCAGGGCCACTATATATCGCTGACGGCACATTGGGTTAACTTGGTGGAGGCTGGGACCGAGTCTGACCCTGGGGCTGGTCATATACTGCCGACGCCGAGGATTGCGGGGCCTACCTCGGTCCAGGTCTCAAAGGCCTACTATGCCTCCTCCTCCTCCCACCCCTCCTCCACCTCCTCCTCCGAACTACCATCCGTGGGCATGGCGCCATCAGTCGCTAGCTCTAGGCACAGCAGCAGTGCCGTCGCTAAGCGACAGCAGGCGGTGCTCAAACTGCTGAGCCTAGGCGATAAAAGGCACACCGCCCAAGAACTATTACAGGGCATCACGGCGCAGACTGATCTGTGGCTGGCACCGCTGAACCTGAAGCCAGGCATGGTTGTGTGTGACAACGGCCGTAACCTGGTGGCGGCTTTGCAACTCGGCAGACTGACACATGTGCCATGCCTGGCCCATGTGTTAAATCTCATAGTTCAGCGTTTCCTCAAGACATACCCCAATCTGTCTGATTTGCTCACGAAGGTGCGCCGCATCTGTGCGCATTTCAGGAAGTCCAGCCCAGATGCTGCCACTCTCAGGGCAGCGCCGCCTCCAACTGCCCGCTCACCGACTGTTGTGCGACGTGCCCACGAGGTGGAATTCAACACTGACCATGTTATCCAGAGTTTACCAGCAGCGCAGAGTGATTGTAGACTGCCAGATGTCAACTTCCACCAGAACTGGTAGTCAGGTCAGTCAGCTTCCTCAAGTCTACAATGAGGAGTGGACGTGGATGTCTGATATCTGTCAGGTGCTGAGTAACTTTGAGGAGTCAACACAGATGGTCAGTGGCGATGCCGCCATCATCAGCCTCACCATCCCGCTGCTTGGCCTGTTGAAAAACTCTCTGGTCAGCATGAAGTCGGAAGCTTTGCGCTCGTCACAAGAGACGGGGGAAGAATATTCCCTTGTTGATAGCCAAAGCACCCTGAGGTCTGTTTCTCAGCGCATATCGGAGGAGGTGGAGGTGGAGGAGGAGGATGAGGAGGAAGAGGAGGAGAATGTTGGCGAGACACAAGAGGGGACCATTGTTGAGTCCTTCACTGTTCAGCGTGTATGGGCAGAAGAAGAGGAGTTGGAGGAGTTGGAGGAGGAGGAAATGGACAGTCAGGCCAGTGAGGGGAGTGAATTCTTACGCGTTGGTACTCTGGCGCATATGGCAGATTTCATGCTAGGCTGCCTATCCCGTGACCCTCGCGTTCAAAGAATTTATTCCAGCACTGATTACTGGGTGTTCACTCTCCTGGACCCACGGTACAAGCAAAATCTTTCCACTCTCATCCCTGCAGAGGAAAGGAGTGTGAGAATGCATGAATACCAGCAGGCCCTGGTGCACAAGCTGAAACAGTATTTCCCTTCTGACAGCGCTAGCGGCAGAGTGCGTAGTTCTGCGGGACAAGTAGCGAGGGAGAGTAGGCGAGCAGGCAGCTTGTCCAGCACTGGCAAGGGTACGCTTTACAAGGCTTTTGCCAGCTTTATGTCACCCCAGCAAGACACTGTCACCTGTCCCCAGTCTCGGCAGAGTAGGGCTGATCTTTACAGAAAGATGGTGAGGGAGTACGTAGCTGACCATACCATCGTCCTAAATGATCACACAGCTCCCTACAACTACTGGGTTTCAAAGCTGGACATGTGGCACGAACTGGCGCTGTACGCCTTGGAGGTTCTTGCCTGCCCTGCCGCTAGCGTCTTGTCCGAGCGGGTTTTCAGTGCAGCTGGTGGCATCATCACCGATAAGCGTACACGCCTGTCGACTGACAGCGCTGACAGGCTGACGCTTATTAAGATGAATAAAGCCTGGATTTCTCATAATTTCCAATCTCCACCAGGTGAAGGAAGCTCAACCTGAATAATTTATGCACTCCTCCTCCTCCTCCTCATTTTCCTCCTTCTCCTCCTCTTTGTACACTAAAGCAGAGGAAACTGGCTATTTTTTGACAGGGCCCACTGGCTCTAGCTATAGTACTTTATGCATGTAATTTTTCTGGAGGGCCACCTACCCGGTCCTCTGTTTTAAACAATTTTTGGGAGTGCCACATACAGGCACTCAATCTATTCAATTTTTCTGGAGGGCCACCTACCTGCTCCTCTGGTTTGAAAACTTTTTTGGACTGCCACATACAGGCACTCAATCTATTAAATTTTTCTGGAGGGCCACCTACCTGCTCCTCTGGTTTGAAAACTTTTTTGGACTGCCACATACAGGCACTATCCAAATTAAATTGTCTCCATAGCAGCCTCCACACGTTGTCTCCATTGCTACCTCCAAAAGTCGTCCATATAGCTGCCTCCATACATCGTCCCCTTATCAAACGAGGTGTGTCAGGCAGAAATTTGGGTTGTTTTCATGGATTCCACATCAAAGTTGTTAACTTTGTTGCCACCCTGCTGTGTTATCCAAAAAATATACTGGCAAACTTTTATGATTAACCGATATTATTTCAGCGCTTCTTGCGCATCTGTTTACATTCCCCTCACCCGCCATATCCCAAACTTATAAGAACGCTACTACACTTGATCTTATACAAAAGGTTCTTAGAAGTGCTGTTTGGGGAGTAGCCTAGAGACAGGGGCTTGGATTGGCGAAAGCTCGCCTGGCAGCGGAGCGCCAGCTCCATGCCAAGATTCAACTAACATAGTTTTAACTGCAGCACCTTTAATCTACTACTAGTTCACTGCCTCCATACATGGTCCCCTTATCAAACGAGCTGTGTCAGGCAGAATTTTGGGTTGTTTTCATGGCTTCCACATCAAACTTGTTAACTTTGTCGCCACCCTGCTGTGTAATCCACAAAATATACTGGCAAACTTTTATGATTAACCGATATTATTTCAGCGCTTCTTGCGCATCTGTTTACATTCCCCTCACCCGCCATATCCCAAACTTATAAGAACGCTACTACACTTGATCTTATACAAAAGGTTCTTAGAAGTGCTGTTTGGGGAGTAGCCTAGAGACAGGGGCTTGGATTGGCGAAAGCTCGCCTGGCAGCGGTGCGCCAGCTCCATCCCAAGATCCAACTAACATAGTTTTAACTGCAGCACCTTTAATCTACTACTAGTTCACTGCCTCCATAATAATAATAATAATAATCTTTATTTATATAGCGCCATCATATTCCGTAGCGCTTTACAAATCATAGGAAACAAATACAAATGTAATGTAACAGAGCACAACATTTGTATGGAACAACAGGAGTGAGGTCCCTGCTCGCCAGAGCTTACGGTTTATGAAGATGATGGGGTAACACGAGGTAAAAGAATATTTAATGGTCAAGCCATTCTTCTTAGGGAATAGAACAAAATATAATAAATGGAATTGCTGTCGCTTGAACCACTCAGCCGTCATCTTATATACCAGGTCCAGGGTGAATGGGACTGCAGAGAAGTCTGGTGCCTGTTGGTTGCTGGATAACAGATGGGAGGACGACACAGGACGGGTTAGTAGAAGAGTTAAAACTTCATGCAGTTAATGAGTGTTATAGGCTTGCCTAAAGAAATGGGTTTTAAGAGCACGTTTGAAACTTTGGAGGTTAGGTATTAGTCTGATAGTCCGGGGCAGAGCATTCCATAGAATTGGTGCAGCTCTAGAGAAGTCTTGGAGACGCGAGTGGGAGGTCCGCACTAGGGTAGAGGTTAATCTAAGATCACTGGCGGATCTAAGAGCACGGGTTGGGCGATAGACTGAGATAAGAGAGGAGAGGTAGGGGGGTGCAGCATTATACAGAGCTTTATGGATGAGGGTTATTATTTTAAACTGTATTCGAAAGGAGACTGGCAGCCAGTGCAGCGACTGGCATGAACTGTAAGCATACATGGTCCCCTTATCAAACGAGCTGTGTCAGGCAGAATTTTGGGTTGTTTTCATGGCTTCCACAACAAACTTGTTAACTTTGTCGCCACCCTGCTGTGTAATCCACAAAAAATACTGGCAAACTTTTATCATTTACCGATATTATTTCAGCGCTTCTTGCGCATCTGTTTACATTCCCCTCACCCGCCATATCCTAAACTTATAAGAACGCTACTACACTTGATCTTATACAAAAGGTTCTTAGAAGTGCTGTTTGGGGAGTAGCCTAGAGACAGGGGCTTGGATTGGCGAAAGCTCGCCTGACAGCGGAGCGCCAGCTCCATGCCAAGATCCAACTAACATAGTTTTAACTGCAGCACCTTTAATCTACTACTAGTTCACTGCCTCCATACATGGTCCCCTTATCAAACGAGCTGTGTCAGGCAGAATTTTGGGTTGTTTTCATGGCTTCCTTGTTAACTTTGTCGCCACCCTGCTGTGTAATCCACAAAATATACTGGCAAACTTTTATCATGTACCGATATTATTTGAGCGCTTCTTGCTCACCTCCTTTGGTTCCTCTCTGCCACCCATTGGTTTGAAGCCTGAGTCCATTTAGGGTATGTCGCCATGCCACTCTCTAGCCTGCTGCCGCTGCCTCTGCATGCCGTCCCCTATAGTGTCAGGGTCAATTATTGGATGTTTTAGATGCTATCTAGCTTCATTCTGTCACTCTGTCATGGCCATTCTGTTGCCCATAATTTTGGCATAATGGTGCGATTATGCAGCCTCAGAGGCATCCATGCATGCTGCCCCTGCTGTTTCCTGTCCATTTCCGTGGTGTTTCCATCCTTTTCTGAGGTTTCCAGGTGTTTGGCCAAGCTTCCCTGTGCAGAGCCTTGGTCCCCTTGAAAAATGCTCGAGTCTCCCATTGACTTCAATGGGGCTCGTTATTCGAGACGAGCACTCGAGCATCGGGAAAAGTTTGTCTCGAATAACGAGTACCCGAGCATTTTAGTGCTCGCTCATCTCTAATCAGGACCTGACTACTGTATATATACCACTGACCATCAGGACCTGACTACTGTATATACCACTGACCATCAGGACCTGACTACAGTATATACCACTGATCCTCAGGACCTGACTACTGTATATACCACTGACCATCAGGACCTGACTACTATATATACCACTGACAATCAGGACCTTACTACTGTATATACAACTGACCATCCGGATCTGACTACTGTATATACCACTGACCATCAGGACCTGACTACTGTATATACCACTGACCATTAGGACTTGACTACAGTATATACCACTGATCCTCAGGACCTGACTACTGTATATAGCACTGACCATCAGGACCTGACTACTGTATAAACCACTGACCATCAGGACCTTACTACTGTATATACCACTGACCATCCGGATCTGACTACTGTATATACCACTGACCATCAGGACCTGACTACTGTATATACCACTAACCATCAGGACCTGACTACTGTATATACCACTGACCATCGGGACCTGACTACTGTATATACCACTGACCCTCAGGACCTGACTACTGTATATACCACTGACCATCGGGAACTGACAACTGTATATACCACTGACCATCAGGACCTGACTACTGTAAATAGCACAGACCATCAGGACCTGACTACTGTATATACCACTGACCATCAGGACCTGACTACTGTATATAGCACTGACCCTCAGGACCTGACTACTGTATATACCACTGACCATCAGGACCTGACTACTGTATATACCACTAACCATCAGGACCTGACTACTGTATAAACCACAGACCATCAGGACCTTACTACTGTATATACCACTGACCATCCGGATCTGACTACTGTATATACCACTGACCATCAGGACCTGACTACTGTATATACCACTGACCATCAGGACCTGACTACTGTATATAGCACAGACCATCAGGACCTGACTACTGTATATACCACTGACCCTCAGGAGCTGACTACTGTATATAGCACTGACCATCAGGACCTTACTACTGTATATACCACTGACCATCCGGATCTGACTACTGTATATACCACTGACCATCAGGACCTGACTACTGTATATACCACTAACCATCAGGACCTGACTACTGTATATACCACTGACCATCAGGACCTGACTACAGTATATACCACTGATCCTCAGGACCTGACTACTGTATATACCACTGACCATCAGGACCTGACTACTATATATACCACTGACAATCAGGACCTTACTACTGTACAGGCAGTCCCCGGGTTACATACAAGATAGGGTCTGGAGGTTTGTTCTTAAGTTGAATTTGTATGTAAGTCGAAACTGTATATTTTATAATGGAAGTTCTAGACAATTTTTTTTCTTTTGCCCCAGTGACAATTGGAGTTTCAAAATTTTTGGTGTAATTGGGCCAAGAATTCTCAATAAAGCTTCATTACAGACATCTTACAGCTGATCATTGCAGTCTGGGACTATAGTAAAGCTTCCAGAGAGCTTCACCAGAGGTCACAGTGGGCAGAGGGGTCTGTCTGTGACTATGGGTTGTCTGTAAGTCGGGTGTCCTTAAGTAGGGGACCGCCTGTATATACCACTGACCATCCGGATCTGACTACTGTATATACCACTGACCATCAGGACCTGACTACTGTATATACCACTGACCATTAGGACTTGACTACAGTATATACCACTGATCCTCAGGACCTGACTACTGTATATACCACTGACCATCAGGACCTGACTACTGTATAAACCACTGACCATCAGGACCTTACTACTGTATATACCACTGACCATCCGGATCTGACTACTGTATATACCACTGACCATCAGGACCTGACTACTGTATATACCACTAACCATCAGGACCTGACTACTGTATATACCACTGACCATCAGGACCTGACTACTGTATATACCACTGACCATCGGGACCTGACAACTGTATATACCACTGACCATCGGGACCTGACAACTGTATATACCACTGACCATCAGGACCTGACTACTGTATATAGCACAGACCATCAGGACCTGACTAATGTATATACCACTGACCATCAGGACCTGACTACTGTATATAGCACTGACCCTCAGGACCTGACTACTGTATATACCACTGACCATCAGGACCTGACTACTGTATAAATCACTGACCATCAGGACCTTACTACTGTAAATACCACTGACCATCCGGATCTGACTACTGTATATACCACTGACCATCAGGACCTGACTACTGTATATACCACTAACCATCAGGACCTGACTACTGTATATACCACTGACCATCAGGACCTGACTACTGTATATACCACTGACCCTCAGGACCTGACTACTGTATATACCACTGACCATCGGGACCTGACAACTGTATATACCACTGACCATCAGGACCTGACTACTGTATATAGCACAGACCACCAGGACCTGACTACTGTATATACCACTGACCATCAGGACCTGACTACTGTATATAGCACTGACCCTCAGGACCTGACTACTGTATATACCACTGACCATCAGGACCTGACTACTGTATATACCACTAACCCTCAGGACCTGACTACTGTATATACCACTGACCGTCAGGACCTGACTACTGTATATACCACTGACCATCAGAACCTGACTACTATATATACCACTGACAATCAGGACCTGACTACTGTATATATACCACTGACCCCCAGGGCCTGACTACTGTATATACCACTGACCATCAGGACCTGACTACTGTATATACCACTGACCATCAGAACCTGACTACTGTATATAGCACTGACCCTCAGGACCTTACTACTGTATATACTACTGACCATCAGGACCTGACTACTGTATATATCACTGACCATCAGAACCTGACAACTGTATATAGCACTGACCATCAGGACCTGACTACTGTATATACCACTGACCATCAGGACCTGACTACTGTATATACCACAGACCATCAGGACTTGACTACTGTATATAAGACTGACCATCAGGACCTGACTACTGTATATAGCACAGACCATCAGGACCTGACTACTGTATATACCACTGACCCTCAGGAGCTGACTACTGTATATAGCACAGACCATCAGGACCTGACTACTGTATATAGCACTGACCATCAGGACCTGACTACTGCATATAGCACAGACCATCAGGACCTGACTACTGTACATAGCACTAACCATCAGGACCTGACTACTGTATATACCACTGACCATCAGGACCTGACTACTGTATATATCACTGACCATCAGGACCTGACTACTGTATATACCACTGACCATCAGGACCTGACTACTGTATATACCACTAACCATCAGGACCTGACTACTGTATATAGCACAGACCCTCAGGACCTGACTACTGTATATACCACTGACCCTCAGGACCTGACTACTGTATATACCACTGACCATCAGGACCTGACTACTGTATATACCACTGACCATCAGAACCTGACTACTGTATATACCACTGACCATCAGGACCTGACTACTGTATATACCACTGACCCTCAGGATCTGACTACTGTATATACCACTGACCATCAGGACCTGACTACTGTATATATCACTGACCATCAGGACCTGACAACTGTATATACCACTGACCATCAGAACCTGACTACTGTATATACCACTGACCCTCAGGACCTGACTACTGTATATACCACTGACCATCAGAACCTGACAACTGTATATACCACTGACCATCAGGACCTGACTACTGTATATACCACTGACCATCAGGACCTGACTACTGTATATAGCACAGACCATCAGGACCTGACTACTGTATATACCACTGACCATCAGGACCTGACTACTGTATATAACACTGACCCTCAGGACCTGACTACTGTATATAGCACTGACCATCAGGACCTGACTACTGTATATACCACTGACCATCAGGACCTGACTACTGTATATACCACTGACCATCAGGACCTGACTACTGTATATACCACTAACCATCAGGACCTGACTACTGTATATAGCACAGACCCTCAGGACCTGACTACTGTATATACCACTGACCATCAGGACCTGACTACTGTATATATCACTGACCATCAGGACCTGACAACTGTATATACCACTGACCATCAGAACCTGACTACTGTATATACCACTGACCATCGGGACCTGACTACTGTATATAGCACAGACCCTCAGGACCTGACTACTGTATATACCACTAACCCTCAGGACCTGACTACTGTATATACCACTGACCATCAGGACCTGACTACTGTATATACCACTGACCATCAGGACCTGACTACTGTATATATCACTGACCATCAGGACCTGACTACTGTATATACCACTGACCATCAGGACCTGACTACTGTATATACCACTGACCATCAGGACCTGACTGCTGTATATAACACAGACCATCAGGACCTGACTACTGTATATAAGACTGACCATCAGGACCTGACTACTGTATATACCACTGACCCTCAGGACCTGACTACTGTATATACCACTGACCATCAGGACCTGACTACTGTATATAACACAGACCATCAGGACCTGACTACTGTATATAGCACAGACCATCAGGACCTGACTACTGTATATAGCACTGACCATCAGGACCTGACTACTGTATATAGCACTGACCCTCAGGACCTGACTACTGTATATACCACTGACCATCAGGACCTGACTACTGTATATACCACTAACCATCAGGACCTGACTACTGTATATAGCACAGACCCTCAGGACCTGACTACTGTATATACCACTGACCATCAGGACCTGACTACTGTATATATCACTGACCATCAGGACCTGACAACTGTATATACCACTGACCATCAGAACCTGACTACTGTATATACCACTGACCATCGGGACCTGACTACTGTATATACCACTATCAGGACCTGACTACTGTATATACCACTATCAGGACCTGACTACTGTATATACCACTATCAGGACCTGACTACTGTATATAGCACAGACCCTCAGGACCTGACTACTGTATATACCACTAACCCTCAGGACCTGACTACTGTATATACCACTGACCATCAGGACCTGACTACTGTATATACCACTGACCATCAGGACCTGACTACTGTATATAGCACAGACCCTCAGGACCTGACTACTGTATATACCACTAACCCTCAGGACCTGACTACTGTATATACCACTGACCATCAGGACCTGACTACTGTATATACCACTGACCATCAGGACCTGACTACTGTATATAAGACTGACCATCAGGACCTGACTACTGTATATACCACTGACCATCAGGACCTGACTACTGTATATAACACAGACCATCAGGACCTGACTACTGTATATAAGACTGACCATCAGGACCTGACTACTGTATATACCACTGACCATCAGGACCTGACTACTGTATATAACACAGACCATCAGGACCTGACTACTGTATATAAGACTGACCATCAGGACCTGACTACTGTATATACCACTGACCATCAGGACCTGACTACTGTATATAAGACTGACCATCAGGACCTGACTACTGTATATACCACAGACCATCAGGACCTGACTACTGTATATACCACAGACCATCAGGACCTGACTACTGTATATACCACTGACCATCAGGACCTGACTACTATATATACCACTGACAATCAGGACCTGACTACTGTATATATACCACTGACCCTCAGGACCTGACTACTGTATAAACCACTGACCATCAGGACCTGACTACTGTATATACCACTGACCCTCAGGATCTGACTACTGTATATACCACTGACCATCAGGACCTGACTACTGTATAAACCACTGACCATCAGGACCTGACTACTGTATATACCACTGACCCTCAGGATCTGACCACTGTATATACCACTGACCCTCAGGACCTGACTACTGTATATACCACTGACCATCAGGACCTGACTACTGTATATACCACTGACCCTCAGGACCTGACTACTGTATAAACCACTGACCATCAGGACCTGACTACTGTATATACCACTGACCCTCAGGATCTGACTACTGTATAAACCACTGACCATCAGGACCTTACTACTGTATATACCACTGACCATCCGGATCTGACTACTGTATATACCACTGACCATCAGGACCTGACTACTGTATATATCACTGACCATCAGGACCTGACAACTGTATATACCACTGACCATCAGAACCTGACTACTGTATATACCACTGACCATCGGGACCTGACTACTGTATATAGCACAGACCCTCAGGACCTGACTACTGTATATACCACTAACCCTCAGGACCTGACTACTGTATATACCACTGACCATCAGGACCTGACTACTGTATATAGCACTGACCATCAGGACCTGACTACTGTATATAGCACTGACCATCAGAACCTGACTACTGTATATACCACTGACCATCAGGACCTGACTACTGTATATAGCACAGACCCTCAGGACCTGACCACTGTATATACCACAGACCATCAGGACCTGACAACTGTATATACCACAGACCATCAGGACATGACTACAACTACCTGAGCCCATCAAAAGGATTATGAAGAACTTGTTGAACTTTTTAGTTATACTAAAATTCTATATAAATGTTATCTAGTTCTATCCCAGGACCATACAATCTGTACAGTGATCGGCTGTGGCTGCATCTCATGTAGTGATAAGTTGGTTTGGATTTCCTATGTGTTAGCGGCAGATAACGGTATAAACCACATCCTGACCTGGTGCCGGACCGTTCCATGTAGGAAGGATGTATAAAGGATGTATAAAGGATACAAGTGCATCACAGACCTGATACACAATGGAACAGATGGGGCAGGTGATGCCCCCAGGAGACTGGCACCAGCGCTGGCACTAGTATGGATCTTGTTATCATGTGCAGTGCTCACTATGAGGAGCCCATTAGAGGTCCACCAGTAGAAGACAATTAGTCACCATTAGTTTATGATATTGTACTTACCTCACAGTAATGAGAAGTCTGGTGTGTATACATAAAGGGATATCACTGCTTCTGGGCATCATGTGAACTATAGGGGCTTATTTACTAAGGGTCGCAGATCACACATTCGTCGGACTTTCTGGCGTTTTCGGGATTTGCGCGGCTCTGTCTGCGCTGGGATTGTGTGGCACGCCATCGGATTATGGCGCAGCTGCGCTGGCTTCCATGAGACAGAAATCGGGGGGCGGGCCATCAGACGATCCGACTGAGCGCGGGATTTAACTTTTAAATTGTGTTGCAAGACAATGCACTTACATGCACCAGAAAGAAGAAGGTGAACTCCAGGGACCTGAGCGGGGAAGCGACACATGCAGGATCATCCTCGTCGGACAATGCACTTTTGGGTAACTTCGTCGGACAGGTGAGTGAATGTGCTCACCCTTAGTCTCTATTGTCCAGCAGATCTCATCACTGCTGTCTATGTCTGTGAATTTGGGTGAAGACCTAACTGGTGTGGCTCCCTGCTCCCCCTCCCCTCTCCATAGACTTATACTTCATTTAATCACTCAGTGGGGCACATTAACTTACCCGGTCCTGTCACGATCCCCGATACAAACTGTCCGATGAAGATGAAGTCCAGCCCAATTCACTAAGATCGTGCGCCCGATCCTGCATGTGTCGCTTCCCCGCTGAGGTCCGCCGGAGTTCACCTTCTTCTTCCCGGTGTATGCGAGTGCAACATAATTTGACATGTTAAATCCCGCGGGTTGTCCGAATCCGTCGGATCGTCTGACAGCGCGCCCCCCTGATTTGTGTCGCGTGAAATCCGGCACCGATGCGCCAAAATCTGATCGCATGCCACAAAAACCCCTTCTAAATGCGGCGCACATCGGAAATCATCGGATATTCCGACTATAGTGCGGTCGCAGACCCTTAGTAAATGAGCCCCTGTGAGGATGTGTTTGTCTTGCAATCATGACAGAATTCAGCAGTCGTAACAAAGTAATAAGATGTTTAGGAGGGGCGGAGATAATAAAAACTTGTTATTTATTATTGGTTCATGTAAATTTTGTTGCAAAGTTTGTTACAATGATTGTAATATTTTATTACTGGCCTCCTCATCATGTAAGGTAGAGACAAGTTATATCCCCCAAGGCTCCTAGGTCAGGGCACCATAGCATCCTATTCAACCCCAAATTTAGACCCTTGATGTGCCAAATCATGCCCATAGTCCTCTGCTGTGCCATAGTTACTATGTGGCATATGGACAGGTCGGGTGATCTGCACATAAACAGGAAAGACTGAGAGTCTGGACATACTGCTGAGCTGGCGTCCTCATATCCAAAGTATGATGTGAGGCATGATGATAATGGAAATAATCAGGGATAAGGAATGTTCTAGAACCTGTCAGGCAGGTGAAAACAACACGTCATATCATTATCACTTTTATTATCATGCACATGGCAGTGCCAGCGGGTGACTCACAATGACAGTGATGGCAAACCTTTTAGAGACTGAGTGCCCAGAATACAACCAAAAGCCACATATTTTTGCCAAAGTGCCAAATGGCAATTTAAAGTAACTTATTGCTCCCTGCTGTGTCACAGATCCGAACGTATTGGCGTCCTGAAGACACCAATACAGTAGAAAGATGGAGAAATTCCATCTAAGGTCCCCTTAACAGGATGAATCACAGGAACAAGGGGCTCCAATGATAATCCAGCTCTGTCCACTCCTCCTTACTCCTCCTATACTTCAAATCTCTATAAAATAGTGCTGAACACGGCGCGTTCTGGACTGCCTGTGACTGCAGGAGGAGGAGTTCTGAATGGTGACCTTTGTGCTGGGTGAAGGCCTGGGTGCCCACAGAGAGGGCTCCGAGTGCCACCTCTGGCACCCGTGCCATAGGCTCACCACCACTGCACTATGAGGTGGTCCAGTGATCTGTGAGCTCAGAACTTGTCTACATCACATCTGACTTTACGTTACTCCTTGCTATACCAATAAATACCACTAGAGAGCGCCAAAGAAATGTCCCATTCCTAATCCCTTTACCTACGGTAGTAATTACTGGTACTGCCCCGGGAATCCAGGGATAAGAGGAGGGATAGGAAAAGCTTAGGCCCCTTTCACACTTGCGTTTTTGCACGTGCGTGTTCTGCGCGTGCTTTTGATGTGCATAACTTGCATTGTACTCTGACCCATTGTAATCAATGGGTTTTTTCAGACTTTTTTTTTCACGCACACACGCGCGTTTTTTTAGACGCGCGTTTAAATCTCAGCACGCTCTACCTTTGCAAGTCATGCGCGTGAAAAACGCACCATACAAGTCTATGGAGACGCAACAAAAACGCATCGCACTCTGAGACACTTGCAAGTGCAATGCGTTTTTCACGCATCAATTGCCATAGAAAAGATAGAGCTCAGCCCTGAGTCCATTTCATATGCGTTATCTGCGCGTGAAAAATGCATAGAAAATGTGCATGAACAAACTCTGACTGAAAACTGATTGATCTCTGATGAAAAATGTCAGTTTTTCACTGACCAAACACTGATCGCACCCAGATCAGACTCTAACGTGATCTGCAACGTAAGTGTGGAAGGGGCCTAATACTGTACATGAATATTAAACACAGGTTACAAAGTGCAGGGAGAATACACACAGTGATGTCACAGTACAGGGATAATACACACAGTGATGTCACAGTACAGGGATAATACACACAGTGATGTCACAGTACAGGGATAATTCACACAGTGATGTCACAGTCAGGGGCGGACTGGGAATTTAAAATGGCCCTGGAAAAAACTGTAAAAGTGGCCCCATTTTATGGGCGGAGTCAAAACAAGTGGGTGTGGTCAGATAATGTGGGTGGGGTTATAACAGACAAATTGTTGGTAGATGGCCTTAACGCAAAACAAGAACATCTTTTACTAGTAAGTGAATCTGATGTGCAAAGAATGTGACCTGTCGATCAGTAAATGATGCAAACACACGACCCGGTAAGCCTTAGATACCTTTCCCCTATGTACAGGAATATAACTACTATAATACTGCCCCCTATGTACAAGAATATAACTACTATAATACTGCCCCCTCTGTACAAGAATATAACTACTATAATACTGCCCCCCATATGTACAGGAATATAACTACTATACTACTGCCCCCTGTGTACAAGAATATAACTACTATAATACTGCCCCCTATGTACAAGAATATAACTACTATAATACTGCCCCCCATATGTACAGGAATATAACTACTATAATACTGCCCCCTATGTACAGGAATATAACTACTATAATACTACATATATACACAGAAGCGAACATGCAAAAAATCAGTGTTTATCATATACAGCTATAGAAAACACATGAGATCCTCACCTATTACATCCAGAGACATCAGGTGACGTCTCCTCTGATTGTACTCGTTCCTCATCTTTTCCATTAGATCCACCATCACCTTGTCTCTTCCTCCAGGTACACAGCTTTCCTGCAGAGTTTACCACACAGACGTCTTATGTTCTGCACTTTCCCATTGTCCCTTCTTCTGCTACCACCAATACTGTGCCCCAAATACTGTAATAGAGCCCCCTACAATATTAGTACCACACAAATAGTGCCCCATAATGTAAGGATAATGTATTTCTTCTTTCTCACCTTTAACCTCCTTAACCCCCCACTTCCACCTCACTATTGATAGAGCTCCGACTATGACCCAGGTGTAATAATAATGGCCCCGGCCTACCCCAGTCATAAAATTAATGCCCCCAGCCTGCCCCAGACACAGAATCAATGCCACAGACTGCCCCAGACATAAATTGAATGGCCCCAGCCTTCCCCAGTCATAAAATTAATGCCCCCAGCCTACCCCAGACATAGAATTTATGCCCCCGCCCGCCCCAGACATATAATTAATGGCCCCAGCCTACCCCAGACATAGAATTAATGGCCCCAGCCTACCCCACACATAGAATTAATGGCCCCAGCCTGCCCCAGAAATAGAACTAATGGCCCCAGCCTGCCCCAGACATAGAATTAATGGCCCCAGCCTGCCCCAGACATAGAATTAATGGCCCCAGCCTACCCCAGACATAGAATTAATGGCCCCAGCCTACCCCAGACATAGAATTAATGGCCCCAGCCTATCCCAGACATAGAACTAATGGCCCCAGCCCGCCCCAGACATAGAATTAATGGCACCCGCCTGCCCCAGACATAGAATTAATACCCCCAGCCTACCCCAGACATAGAATAATGGCCCCAACCTGCCCCAGACATAGAATAATGCCCCCCCCCCGCCCCAGACATATAATTAATGCCCCCGCCAGCCCAAGATATACAATAATGCCCCCACCATATAATTGATGCCCCTTGCCAGCCCCAGATGTAGAATTAATGCCCCCTGCTAGTCCTAGATATACAATAATGCCCCCCCCGCCCCAGACATATAATTTATGCCCCTGCCCCAGGCATATAATTTATGCCCCTGCCCCACACATATAATTTATGCCCCTGCCCCAGACATATAATTTATGCCCCTTGCCAGCCCTAGATATACAATAATGCCCCCTGCCCCAGACATATAATTAATGCCCCCCCCCCGCCCCAGACATATAATTTATGCCCCCTACCAGCCCCAGATATAGAATAATGCCCTCCCCCCGCCCCAAACATATAATGTATGCCCCCTGCCAGCCCTAGATATACAATAATGCCCCCTGCCCCAGACATATAATTAATGCCCCCCCCCCCCGCCCCAGACATATAATTTATGCCCCCTACCAGCCCCAGATATAGAATAATGCCCTCCCCCCGCCCCAGACATATAATGTATGCCCCCTGCCAGCCCTCAGGCCCCCCCCCCCCTGCCCCAGACCTATAATTTATGCCCCCTGCCAGCCTTAATGCACCCCCCTCCCGCCCCAGAAATAATTATTGTCCCCATTCTATCATTAAAAACAAAACAAAACATCATACTCACCCTTTTAAGCACAGGTTTCTTCCCTCGGTCTTCTGTGGCTTGGTGAAGAGGCGCGGGATAGTGACGTCACTGCTCCGCGCCTCCACACCAAGCCGCGGAGCTGCAGGGAGGGCCGGACAGCTGACATGGTAAGTGCCAGCCTCCTCCACGCTACACAGGTCGCGCAATTACGTCAATTGCGCGACCTGTGTAGCTGCCCGTTATACACAGACGCAGAAGCAGCGGTGCTGCGCTGCGTCTGTGTACTAATCAATAGTACCTGCATCGAACGATCGTACGATGCAGGTACTGTAGATTAGATGAAAAGTTGTAGGGAGGGAGTGCGGACCGGCCCCGCACCAGCTCCGGACCGGCCCCACACCGGCCCAGGACCGACCGGCCCACCGGGAAAATTCCCGGTGGGTACAATGGCCAGTCCGCCCCTGGTCACAGTACAGAGATAATACACACAGTGATGTCACAGTACAGGGATAATACACACAGTGATGTCACAGTACAGGGATAATACACACAGTGATGTCACAGTACAGGGATAATACACACAGTGCTATCACAGTACAGAGATAATACACACAGTGATGTCACAGTACAGGGATAATACACACAGTGATGTCACAGTACAGGGATAATACACACAGTGATGTCACAGTACAGGGATAATACACACAGTGCTATCACAGTACAGAGATAATACACACAGTGATGTCACAGTACAGGGATAATACACACAGTGATGTCACAGTACAGGGATAATACACACAGTGATGTCACAGTACAAGGATAATACACAGTGATGTCACAGTACAGGGATAATACACACAGTGATGTCACAGTACAGGGATAATACACACAGTGATGTCACAGTACAGGGATGATACACACAGTGATGTCACAGTACAGGGATAATACACACAGTGATGTCACAGTACAGAGATAATACACACAGTGATGTCACAGTGCAGGGATAATACACACAGTGATGTCACAGTACAGGGATAATACACACAGTGATGTCACTGTACAGGGATAATACACACAGTGATGTCACTGTACAGGGATAATACACACAGTGATGTCACAGTACAAGGATAATGCACACAGTGATGTCACAGTACAGGGATAATACACACAGTGATGTCACAGTACAAGGATAATGCACACAGTGATGTCACAGTACAAGGATAATGCACACAGTGATGTCACAGTACAGGGATAATACACACAGTGATGTCACTGTACAGGGATAATGCACACAGTGATGTCACAGTACAGGGATAATACACACAGTGATGTCACAGTACAGGGATAATACACACAGTGATGTCACAGTACAGGGATAATACACACAGTGATGTCACAGTGCATGGATAATACACACAGTGATGTCACAGTACAGGGATAATACACACAGTGATGTCACAGTACAGGGATAATACACACAGTGATGTCACAGTACAGGGATGATACACACAGTGATGTCACAGTACAGGGATAATGCACACAGTGATGTCACAGTACAGAGATAATACACACAGTGATGTCACAGTGCAGGGATAATACACACAGTGATGTCACAGTACAGGGATAATACACACAGTGATGTCACAGTACAAGGATAATACACACAGTGATGTCACAGTACAGGGATAATACACACAGTGATGTCACAGTACAGGGATAATACACACAGTGATGTCACAGTACAGGGATAATACACACAGTGATGTCACAGTACAGGGATAATACACACAGTGCTATCACAGTACAGAGATAATACACACAGTGATGTCACAGTACAGGGATAATACACACAGTGATGTCACAGTACAGGGATGACACACACAGTGATGTCACAGTACAGGGATAATACACACAGTGATGTCACAATACAGAGATAATACACACAGTGATGTCACAGTGCAGGGATAATACACACAGTGATGTCACAGTACAGGGATAATACACACAGTGATGTCACTGTACAGGGATAATACACACAGTGATGTCACTGTACAGGGATAATACACACAGTGATGTCACAGTACAAGGATAATGCACACAGTGATGTCACAGTACAGGGATAATACACACAGTGATGTCACAGTACAAGGATAATGCACACAGTGATGTCACAGTACAAGGATAATGCACACAGTGATGTCACAGTACAGGGATAATACACACAGTGATGTCACTGTACAGGGATAATACACACAGTGATGTCACAGTACAGGGATAATACACACAGTGATGTCACAGTACAGGGATAATGCACACAGTGCTGTCACAGTACAGGGATAATACACACAGTGATGTCACAGTACAGGGATAATACACACAGTGATGTCACAGTACAAGGATAATACACACAGTGATGTCACAGTACAGGGATAATACACACAGTGATGCCACAGTACAGGGGTAATACACACAGTACAGAGATAATACACACAGGGATAATACACACAGTGATGTCACAGTACAGGGATAATACACACAGTGATGCCACAGTACAGGGGTAATACACACAGTACAGAGATAATACACACAGGGATAATACACACAGTGATGTCACAGTACAGGGATAATACACACAGTGATGTCACAGTACAGGGATAATACACACAGTGATGTCACAGTACAGGGATAATACACACAGTGATGTCACAGTGCAGGGATAATACACACAGTGATGTCACAGTACAGGGATAATACACACAGTGATGTCACAGTACAGGGATAATACACACAGTGATGTCACAGTACAGGGATAATACACACAGTGATGTCACAGTACAGGGATAATGCACACAGTGATGTCACAGTACAGGGATAATACACACAGTGATGTCACAGTACAGAGATAATGCACACAGTGATGTCACAGTACAGAGATAATACACACAGTGATGTCACAGTACATAAATAATACACATAGTGATCATAGTATCATAGTATCATAGTATATAAGGCTGGAAGGAGACGCAAGTCCAACCTTTAAGAATTAAATAAATGTTTTATCCCCGTAACCCGTGATATTTTTTCTCTCCAGAAAGTCATCCAGGCCTCTCTTGAACATGTACATAGAGTCCACCATAACAACCTCCTGCGGCAGAGAGTTCCACAGTCTCACTGCTCTTACAGTAAAGAACCTTTGTCTATGGTGATGGTAGAATCGCCTCTCCTCTAGGCGTAGAGGATGCCCCCTTGTCCTGGTCACAGGCCGAGGTATAAAAAGATCTTTGGAGAGATCCTTGTGCTGTCCGTTCAGGTATTTGTACATTGTAATGAGGTCTTCCCTCAGTCGTCTTTTTTCTAAACTGAATAATCCCAAATTTTGTAATCTGTCAGTGTATTCTAGTTCCCCCATTCCCCTAATAATCCTGGTTGCTCTCCTCTGCACCCGTTCCAGCTCTACTATATCCTTTTTATACACTGGTGCCCAAAACTGTACACAATATTCCACGTGTGGTCTGACCAGGGATTTGTATAAGGGCAAAACTATGTCTTTATCATGAGAATCTATTCCTCTCTTGATACATCCCATTATTTTATTTGCTTTAGCAGCAGCCGCCTGGCTCTGGTCACTAAAATTAAGTTTACCATCCACCAATACCCCCAAGTCCTTTTCAGCTTCAGTTTTACTAAGTAATTGACCGTTTAGAACATAATTATACTTTTTGTTTCCATGGCCCAAGTGCATAACTTTACATTTATCTACATTAAACCTCGTCAACCATTTCTCTGCCCATCCCTCAAGCTTCCACAAATCCTTCTGTAATGCTAAACTATCGACCTCAGTATTTATTACTTTACACAGCTTAGTATCATCTGCAAATATTGAAACTTGACTGTGTAAACCCACTACAAGGTCATATAAAAATATTAAAAAGAAGTGGCCCCAATACTGACCCCTGTGGCACTCCACTGGTAACATCAACCCAATCTGAGAATGTGCCATTAATGACCACCCTCTGTTTTCTATCACTAAGCCAATTACTTACCCAAATACACAGATTTTCCCCTATTCCCAGCGGTCTCATTTTATATACCAACCTTTTATGTGGCACGGTGTCAAATGCCTTTGAAAAGTCCAGATATACAACATCCAAAGCGTCCCCCAGATCCAGTCCTGAACTTACCTCCTCGTAGAAACCAATCTGATTAGTCTGACAGGACCGGTCCCTACTAAACCCATGCTGACGCTGGGTTATAAGGTTGTGCACAGTGAGATACTCCAGGATAGCATCTCTAATAAACCCCTCAAATATTTTCCCCTATGTACTGTGACATCAGTACATAAATAATACACATAGTGATGCCACAGTACAGGGATAATACACAGTGATGTCACAGTACAGGGATAATATAAACAGTAATGTCACAGTACAGGGATAATACACACAGTGATGTCACAATACAGGGATAATACACACAGTGATGTAACAGTACAGGGATAATACACACAGTGATGCCACAGTACAGGGATAATACACACAGTAATGTCACAGTACAGGGATAATACACACAGTGATGTCACAGTACAGGGATAATACACACAGTGATGTCACAGTACAGGGGTAATACACACAGTGATGTAACAGTTCAGGGATAATACACAGAGATGTCACAGTACAGGGGATAATAAACACAGTGATGTCACAGTACAGGGATAATATAAACAGTAATGTCACAAAACAGAGATAACACACACACAGTGATGTCACAGTACAGGGATACTACACACAGTGATGTCACAGTACAGAGATAATACACACAGTGATGTCACAGTACAGGGATAATACACATAGTGATGTCACAGTACATGGATAATACACACAGTGATGTCACAGTACAGGGGTAATACACACAGTGATGTAACAGTACAGGGATAATACACACAGTGATGTCACAGTACAGGGATAATACACACAGTGATGTCACAGTACAGAGATAATACACACAGTGATGTCACAGTACAGGGATAATACACACAGTGATGTAACAGTACAGGGATAATACACACAGTGATGTCACAGTACGGGATAATACACACAGTGATGTCATAGTACATAAATAATATACATAGTGATGTCACAGTAAAGGAATAATACACAGTGATGTCACAGTACAGGGATAATACACACAGTGATGTCACAGTACAGGGATAATACACACAGTGATGTCAGAGTACAGATATAATACACACAGTGATGTCACAGTACAGGGGTAATACACACAGTGATGTAACAGTACATAAATAATACACACAGTGATGTCACAGTACAGGGATAATACACACAGTGATGTCACAGTACAGAGATAATATACACAGTGATGTCACAGTACAGGGGATAACAAACAGTGATGTCACAGTAGAGGAATAATACACACAGTGATGTCACAGTACATAAATAATAAACACAGTGATGTCACAGTACAGGGATAATATAAACAGTAATGTCACAGTACATGGATAATACACACAGTGATGTCACAGTACAGAGATAATACACACAGTTATGTCACAGTACAGGAGTAATACACACAGTGATGTCACAGTACAGGGATAATACACAGTGATGTCACAGTACAGGGATAATACACAGTGATGTCACAGTACAGGAATAATACACACAGTGATGTCACAGTACAGGGATAATACACACAGTGATGTCACAGTACAGAGATAATACACACAGTGATGTCACAGTACAGGAGTAATACACACAGTGATGTCACAGTACAGAGATAAGACACACAGTGATGTCACAGTACAGGAATAAAAAACACAGTGATGTCACAGTATAGGAATAAAAAACACAGTGATGTCACAGTACAGGGATAATACACACAGTGATGTCACAGTACAGGAATAATACACACAGTGATGTCACAGTACAGATATTATATACACAGTGATGTCACAGTACAGGGCTAATACACACAGTGATGTCACAGTACAGGAATAATACACACAGTGATGTCACAGTACAGATATTATATACACAGTGATGTCACAGTACAGGGCTAATACAAACAGTAATGTCACAGTACAGGGATAATACACACAGTGATGTCACAATACAGGGATAATACACACAGTGATGTAACAGTACAGGGATAATACACACAGTGATGCCACAGTACAGGGATAATACACACAGTAATGTCACAGTACAGGGATAATACACACAGTGATGTCACAGTACAGGGATAATACACACAGTGATGTCACAGTACAGGGGTAATACACACAGTGATGTAACAGTACAGGGATAATACACAGAGATGTCACAGTACAGGGGATAATAAACACAGTGATGTCACAGTACAGGGATAATATAAACAGTAATGTCACAGTACAGAGATAACACACACAGTGATGTCAAAGTACAGGGATACTACACACAGGGATGTCACAGTACAGAGATAATACACACAGTGATGTCACAGTACAGGGATAATACACATAGTGATGTCACAGTACAGGGATAATACACATAGTGATGTCACAGTACATGGATAATACACATAGTGATGTCACAGTACAGGGGTAATGCACACAGTGATTTAACAGTACAGGGATAATACACACAGTGATGTCACAGTACAGGGATAATACACACAGTGATGTCACAGTATAGGGGTAATACACACAGTGATGTAACAGTACAGGGATAATACACACAGTGATGTCACAGTACAGGGATAATACACACAGTGATGTCACAGTACAGGGATAATACACACAGTGATGTCACAGTGCAGGGATAATACACAGTGATGTCACAGTACAGGGATAATACACACAGTGATGTCACAGTACAGGGATAATAGACACAGTGATGTCAGAGTACAGATATAATACACACAGTGATGTCACAGTACAGAGATAATAGACACAGTGATGTCACAGTACAGGGGTAATACACACAGTGATGTAACAGTACATAAATAATACACACAGTGATGTCACAGTACAGGGATAATACACACAGTGATGTCACAGTACAGGAATAATACACACAGTGATGTCACAGTACAGAGATAATATACACAGTGATGTCACAGTACAGGGGATAACAAACAGTGATGTCACAGTAGAGGAATAATACACACAGTGATGTCACAGTACATAAATAATAAACACAGTGATGTCACAGTACAGGGATAATATAAACAGTAATGTCACAGTACATGGATAATACACACAGTGATGTCACAGTACAGAGATAATACACACAGTTATGTCACAGTACAGGAGTAATACACACAGTGATGTCACAGTACAGGGATAATACACAGTGATGTCACAGTACAGGAATAATACACACAGTGATGTCACAGTACAGGGATAATACACACAGTGATGTCACAGTACAGGAGTAATGCACACAGTGATGTCACAGTACAGAGATAAGACACACAGTGATGTCACAGTACAGGAATAAAAAACACAGTGATGTCACAGTATAGGAATAAAAAACACAGTGATGTCACAGTACAGGGATAATACACACAGTGATGTCACAGTACAGGGATAATACACACAGTGATGTCACAGTACAGGGATAATACACACAGTGATGTCATAGTACAGAGATAATACACATAGTGATGTCACAGTACAGGGATAATACACACAGTGATGTCACAGTACAGGGAAAATACACACAGTGATGTCACAGTAGAGGGATAATACACACAGTGATGTCACAGTACATAAATAATAAACACAGTGATGTCACAGTACAGGGATAATACACACAGTGATGTCACAGTACAGGAATAATACACACAGTGATGTCACAGTACAGATATTATATACACAGTGATGTCACAGTACAGAGATATTACACACAGTGATGTCACAGTACAGGGATAATACACACAGTGATGTCACAGTGCAGGGATAATACACACAGTGATGTCACAGTACAGAGATAATACACACAGTGATGTCACAGTACAGGGATAATACACACAGTGATGTCACAGTACAGAGATAATACACACAGTGATGTCACAGTACAGGAATAATACACACAGTGATGCCATATCACAGAGATAATATACACAGTGATGTCACAGTGCAGGGATAATACACACAGTGATGTCACAGTACAGGGATAATACACACAGTGATGTCACAGTACAGAGATAATACACACAGTGATGTCACAGTACAGGGATAATACACACAGTGATGTCACAGTACAGGGATATTATACACAAACTGATGACAAAAATTAATTAAAAAATGTAAAATAAAAATGTCCTCCCCACCATCCAGAATTTCACAAATGAAAACTACAAGTATTTCTGCAATCAAAATCAAAAGGTTATGTGATATTAGAGCTGACAATGGTGAAATATTTTTTTGTATTAAGAAAAATCAGTGAAACTTAAAAAAACCCATTATAAATGTGGTAGTTTTGTAACCTAACAGTATTAACAAACTCTTCATGTAATTAATATTCCAGGGCTAATATCACATTGTAAATCTCCCGGGAGATGTTCATGATGATGATGCTTGAAGAACATGACAGGGAGGTCAAGGTGATGACTTGTCCTCAAATATCCCAGATCTCAGTCCTGATCCATGGAATGTTCTGGAAAAAAAAAACAAATCTATGGAGGCTGCACTTTACAGCTTACAAGAACTAAAAGATGTGCTGCAAATGTCTTGGTGCCAGATTGCCTTGGTCTTTTGGAGTCCGTTCATTGTTAATTTTATATCTGAATGATGTGTATACCGTATTGAATAGTTACACAACAGACCAATAGGACAACTTATTCATTCATTTCACTATTGCACTCAGTCATGGCAGCCGTGGCCCAGAATACTGGAGTGGCTGGCGGTTGCGGCCTAGGTCGTGCTGATGTCATGGTGCTTGGTATGGGGACCGGAGGGCTGTCCTACAGCCTGGCAGATCTCCAGCAGGTGGTGTGTGCAAGAAATAAGGAGGAAGAGGTTGATGTACTGGTTCTCCTTGGGGCAACCCCTTAGTGTCTGTAGAATGAATTCCTGGGTGATGGATGGGGAGCCCGTGGTGGTGACAGTTGAATCCAGGGATCAGACAGAGGCAACGTTGTGCAAATCAACTTACAGTTCTTTATTGAACAGCAGGCAACGGCCAAACACGATTAACAGCAGATTCGTTGTTGATGAGATGCTCATGGAAAGTTGGTCCACAGGAAAGGTGTACAAAGCCTGATAGTAGATGCAGGTTGTGCTGGTTCCGGTGGAACTGTGTCAAAGTTGTGGAAGTTGCAGTCCTGTGCTTAAGTCTCCAGACTTTCCCTATGTGTCAGATAGTAGGCCTGAGGCACTAGTAGTTCCTGGGATTAATGGCTGAGGCAGCACTGAAGGTGTGCTGCACACTCTCTCTACTTACTGAGACAGACCCTGTGCTCTCACCCAGCAGGGGTTTTTATACTCCCCCTGATCAGGTGATATCACCTCTCCAATTACATTCCAGCTGACATAACAGCCACATCATTGGATAATTACATACACCAGTTAACTGTTGAATAGCCAGGCGGTATCTACAGTTGCAATTACACAATACCCAGGTTCTAGAACCTTCCTACAGGGTTTGCGACTTCCCTAACAACTCCTGACCTGGAGAGGTCGCTATTCACAACTACCAGCCTACCTATGCATTGGCAGGGGTGGTGCACACAACAGTCCAATAGGACAAATTATTTATTAGTTTCCCTATTGGGCTCAGTCATGGGTTTGCCTACTAATGTTTTACAAGACCTACATGTATCCAGGGACTATTGCTTGTGACTAGGCTCATAGGACTCTCCAGTGGGCCACAAAATCTATGTAACACAACATAAGTACTCTACGGTGTATGGTGTATGATCTCCTATCTAAGGTCCCCTATCTATGGTGTAGTAATGGTGCTTGATACAGTCACAACTGGCCACTAGAGTGCTATTATTTTAGCAAAAAACAGCAATTATATACAGGCAGTCCCTGGGTTACTTACTATATATGTTCTTTAGGTTTTTTCTTAAAGGGGTTTTCCCATGAAGGAAAATTAGTTAGGCCCTATCCACGGAAGGGCCTAACTTGTGATATCATGGGGACAGGGATTATCAATAACTTCATTACAGACACCTTACAACTGATCATTACACCATGGGGTGAAAATAAAGCATCCAGAGAGCCTCACCAGAGGTCACAGTGGGCTGAGAGGTCTGTAATTCTAGGGGTCATCTGTAAGTCGGGTGTCCTTAAAGGGAACCTGTCAGCAGAAATTGTCCTAATAAACTGCAACATCCCCCAATTGGGCCTTAGCCTTTCATACATGGCTTTAGAATACGGGAGTGGCTGGCTTATGCGGCCTTGGGCATGCTATGATCACGGTGCTTGGTATTGGGACCGGAGGACGGGCCTACAGCCGGGAAGGTCTCCAGCAGGGGGTGTGTGCAAGAAATAAGGAGGGAGAGGCTGATGCAATGGTTTCTCCCTGGAGCAACCCCTTAGGTGTACATAGGGATCCCTGAGTGATAGAGGATGGGGAGCCAGTGATGGTGAAGCAGCCTGATCGGCGCCGATAAGACACAATCCGATCGCGTGCACCAAAAACCCGGGGCAATTCGGCACAAACCGGTAATTTTCGGGAAACCCGACGAAAATGAGCGATTCGGGCCCTTAGTAAATGAGCCCCACTGAGTCTCACTTAGGACACTGAGGCCCTGACTCCCGCCCACAAGGGGTTTTTATAAATCCCTGGTGAGGTGGCAGGACTCTCCAATAAAGTTCCAGTTTGCTTTACAACAAGAACACAGCATATCACTGGTAACAGACAATGGATATGTTAACTGTTGCCCTCCCAGTCATTGGTTCCAGCTGCGATTACAAAGTTCCCCACTTTTGGAGACCTCCTAACGAGGTGAACAGTCTCCTATCATGGAGAGGGCACTATTCGCAACAACTACCTACCCTATGCATCGGCAGGGTTGTTGCAAAACCACTACCAGTATGTTGCCAAGTAGCTTAATACCTTCCAGATTGTGTTTCTTATATGACTCAGTGTGGTGGCATCATCCAGAAGATCTACTTTGAAGTGAGATGTAAATTGGTTGTCATGGAGGCGGAGATTTTAAAACTAAAATCAAGCTTTTTCTTTCTTCAGAATGCCCCTTTTACTATAATTAGTGGTCCTGCATCCAGAGATATCACTAAACAGCTATCCTAAAGTACAATGCATGATGTCAATCACAGAGGAGGAGGCGTTCAGAGCTCCCACCTTGACTTCAGTGTTAAACTCTCCGCCTCCTTGACTTTATACAACCAATTTACATCTCACTTCAAAGTTGATTTTCTGGATCGTGCCATCACCCTGAGACATAAAAAGAAACAAAAACTAGAAGGTGTAACGCTGTTTTACAATATACTGGTAGTGGTTTATTAGGCCAGGTGCTGATGACAGGTTCCCTTTCAGTTGGGGACCACCTGTATACATCTTTAAGGCGCAGATACAATTTTCATGGAGGAGACCGGTACACTCTGCAAAAGCCCATGTTTTGTTTATACAAGGTCTAAGACACTATGGTTGGTAGTGGAGTTTTAGCATGCTGTTGACCTTAAACGGCGCTCTTCCACCCGAAATTTGTCCCTTCATATACCATATTCAGGCCTGAGCTTGACCCCATTACATCTCATTGAATCTGCTGACTTCTCTTTCCTCCTCTAATCCCCTGTTCACACAAGCCCCTCTGTCAACATTTTATCTTCCTTATTTTCATTCCTCCAAAGTTTTGACACTCCCTGAACCAATGAGAAGCGTCTGGGGTGTGTTCATGTGTAGCCTTCACTATCTGCACCAGTCATGCCCAGCACTTCATGTTCGTCCTCAGTGCAGGGCAACAGGTAGGTACTTATTTTACTATGTTTACTATATTTTCTGGATAAATGATCTATGTTAAAAAAATCCTGTCCGTATGTATAAACTGTGTACATAAAATGATGTCACACCAAAATGTGATCAGTTTTAGACAATATACTATGTATATATATACTATGACTAGACATTTCTACAACGTATAAGCTACGTCAATAATTTTCTTTGCTTGTTTATGTTTTTATTATTAGTTACTGTAAGTTTATTCTTCATTTATTATTATCTACTGTTATTATTTTGGTCTTCATATTTGATATCATTTTATTATCTATCACTGATATTTTCTGTTATTTTTTATTTATGCTATTTTATACCTTTTTTAAATATTAAACACATTTAAAGATTACTATTCATTTTTCTATGGTATATAATACATGATACAATTAATGCATATACAAATCATTTGAGAAAGATTGCAGATCCCCCTAGATCAGTGGTGGCGAACCTATGGCACGGGTGCCAGAGGCGGCACTCAGAGCCCTTTCTGTGGGCACCCGGGCTATGACCCCAGCGCACCAGACAGGACTCGAAGAATCTTCCTGCTGTTCCAAGCAACTTAAAATATGCTGCTTTCAGTCATATTTTGATACTTACTTCGCTACTTGGGACTGTAGGAAGACGGAGAATTAGACAGGGCCGTTTTCTCTTTGGAGGACCTCCTGGTGGCCCCACGATTCTCTGTGTACAGAGGGAAACTGAATAGAAGCTAAAATGATGTAAATTTTCCTTCTTTCTACCGTGTTGCTGTCCTCAGGAGGCCAATATGATTGAATATTGTTGAAGAACAGGGAGCAGTAAGTTACTGCTTTAATTTTTGGTTGGCACCTCGCGATAAATAAGCATGGTTTTGGGTTACAGTTTGGGCACTTGGCCTCTAAAAGGTTCGCCATCACTGCCCTAGATAGTTAGTGTTGTATGCTTTGCTATTTCTATTATCAATATAACAGAACGCATAGGCCCCATTGTAAGTTCATTGTTAATATTCCATTAAATAACTATGGATTTGGCTGTGGGATGGATCTGGCAATGGATTGTGGGAGTTGTTACCTAAAATTTTAATATGGTAAAGATTTTACTTGCTATATTCTGATCCCAGTCTTAGCACATACATATGACTTCAGTATGGAGGTGTATTATACATATCTTGAAGTGACTATTGACTTGCTGTGTTATCTATGTGACTGCAATGTTTGTTATGGATTTTACCCTTACATTGCACCCTAAAAGTGACTACCAACAAAAAAAAAACATATCTCGGATTGCTATGCGACTATTAGGTTGATTTTACATGAATCCCTTACATTTTAGACTCAGAATCCCTTCTCTCCACAATATCTTTTAGAATTATTATGGGTACCTAAAACTCGCTTTAATTCATGGATGTTACTACGGAATAATGTTATCCTGACTGATAAAAACTCTACAAGTATCAAGATAAAGGTTCCCCAAAGTTCTAGGTGCTTCATATATCAAGATAGACAAGAGCAGCCAATCATAGTGCAGTTTTAATTACTCCAGAGCAATTTAAATAATGAAAGTTGAATTCTGATTGGTTGCCATGGGTGACTTAGTCTCAGTGTAGAAGATGGCTGATAGGATCCTTGTACACAATAATATGTAACATTACACCAGATGGGCATTGCCCAGGGCTATCTCCAGCTGTGTATACAGGGCGGTGTGTACATGTCACCATCTTGTAGCTCGTGTCTGGTTGCTGTTGACATCAGCAGAATTGGTGACTCTTCCGTATCTCCTTCTGAGCAGATCGTCTCTTATCATAGCCGCCTCCTCGCCTGATAAAGAAGCTCTTCTAAGGAAAAATGGCAAATCAGACCCAACCAGATACTAACATTACTGAAAATTCAGGCCTAACCCCATCATAACAGGAGCAAACAAACAGTAGAGAGATATCATATTAAAGGGGGTATATACAGCGAAATATCTATAGCAGGGTATAGGTAGTTGTCATCTCTGCCAAATGTTTGTAATGTGTGTGTAAGGGGAAGAATTTTAGGAAATTTACCAATACAGGCGGTCCCCTACTTAAGAACACCCGACTTACAGACAACCCCTAGTTACAAACGGACCTCTGGATATTGGTAATTTCCTGTACTTTAGTCATAGGATACAATGATCAGCTGTAACAGTTATCACAGGTGTCTGTAATGAATCTTTAGTGTTAATTCTGGTTCTGATGACAATCCAACATTTTTAAAATCCATTTGTCACAGAGACCAAAAAAATTCTAGCTGGGGTTACCATTATAAAATATACAGTTCCAACTTACATACAAATTCAACATAAGAACAAACCTACAGAACCTATCCTGTACGTAACCCGGGGACTGCCTGTATACATCTCTTAAATTTTCTGCTCCGCCTTCTTGATATGTACAGTGAAGCCTCCTGTCTTTTACCTCATGAGTCTGACATTCCTGACCATAAAATGGCCGCAGATGGAGGGTCATGTGACCTCGTTCTATCTATGAATAATCGCCCTGCCAGGACCTTATATTAACATTAAAGAGGACCTGTCACCTATAAAAATGGCACTGCTTACTAAAGTAAGCAACTGATAAACAGACGCAGCAGTGTTACACTGCTAGCGTTATCGGAAATCTCTCATAACGCTAACAAACACTGCTGCGCTGTACACTAAAAACACCGTACCGCGCTGGAAGCAGTCCGGCGTATTCATGAGGGGGCGGGTTTAGGGGCGGTGACTGCCGCATGACCGCTGGTCTATGGAGTTGGCGTGGCGGTCCGGGGGTGAAGCAGTGCCTCTGACCACCCCCTCTTGAGTATACTGGACCGCTTCCAGCACGGTCCAGTATTTCTAGTGTACAGCGCATCAATGTTTGTTAGTGTTGTCGGAGGTTTCCGATAACGCTAGCAGTGTCACACTGCTGCGTCTGTTTTAGCAATTGTGCTGTTTTTATAGGTGACAGGTCCTCTTTAATGAATATAAGATCAAGGTCCTGGCAGGGTAATTGCTAATGGACAGATAGAGATCACATGACCTTCCATCTGCAGCTATTCTATGGTCAGGAATATCTAATGAGGTAAAAAACAGGAGAGAGAACTGAGTCTTAGGAAAGCAGAGTGATAACACTGGTGACCATGTTGGTTTTCACTCAGCTTTCCTATCGAGAGAGATATAAAAACATCAAGCTAAATGGACAACGCATGCACTTTTTCAATTCTAGGTAAAATTGCCCAGTAATGTGAGGTTGGAAAGCCTCTTGCGTCATTGCAAGTGGAAGTAAGTTACGTCCGCGTTCCTCTTGAGCAAGGTACCGGATTAAACTGAACACTTCAGATCACTGCTCGGTTCACTGCTCTCTGACTTTGGATGTGTACTGGGCAGAGAAGTGGAGGTGACATTAAAATTCACAAAAAATTTTAGTCTATTCAGATTTTTATTATAAAATTTTAAAGGGATTTTTTAAGATCTTTAGGATAGATCATCAATTAAAAAAAACTATTACTATTGTGATACTATAAAGGGGTTGTCCGACTTTGTTAAACTTCAGCATCTGGACTGGGGGTGGGCTTTTTTTTTTAAAAAAAATAAACCGTTACTCACCTTCTCCGGCGCTCCTGGTGTCCCATGCCGCAGTCCATTGGAGCCACAACCCTGTCATGCTGCCATTCCCCTGTACCAGAGCTGTATTGTTTGGCTACCAGGAAGTTGTTGGAGTGGAGTTTTCGTGTCCCTGTTAACAAAAAGGGGCAATAGCTTCAACGTACCACAGCGCGGGACATGGGAGGAGGTGAGTAAAGGTTTATTTTTTCAAAAAGATCTCCCATGGTCTTCTGGTAAATTTTTTATAATAGTTGGACAACCCCTTTAATCCCTTTGAAATAAAGGAGAAGTTTATTCATTTCAAATCCCCCATCTATTGGCCCATTCTAATTTTAAACAAAGATGACCCAACACCTAAGTTACATGATCTTACTGTGTAGTACTATATTTCTCCTGCTATGGTGCTATAGGAAAAGTTGTGATAACCCTTACAGCATAAAAGGATTGTCCAAAAGTTGTAATCCTTTTAATTGGGTAAAAGTAAAGCCATATTCTTGCAAAAACAATGTCACACCCACCATGGGCTTGTTTTGCAGCTCAAGGTTAGTGAACATGGCTTAGCCGCAATACCACACATAACCTGTAGGCACATGTGGTGTAGTTTTAAGTAAAAAAGACCAGTTATATGTTAGTTCTTCAGATCCACAGTGGGTCCGTGATCTACCACAATCTATACGTGACCTGTATAGAGCCTATTTCACTAGATTACATTGGACCTTCAAGACCATTGAACCTTGTGGTTGGTGCTGATATCCTGACGTGGTGGTAGTACTAGTGTTTGGTGTCTAGTATTACATTGAAATCATCATCATCTCATTATAAAAATCCTGACCAGTTTGTCCCCATTTGGTCATGGAGACTCTCGTACAGGACGGCCTGTGATCTCCTGGGTGTGACTTGCTAGGGCCGCAGATAACGCACCCTATTGGTGTTATCTCTTATAGACACTCACACCATCGCTCTGAAAACTGCTGCCTCTGTCGCTGAGATAGTCCCTGCCCTACAAGCTAAGACATTTTGTCATACAAAGTATGGATCTTGGAGGCAATGTTGTTAGAGAATATATATTTATAGGTCACATGACTTTACATGTCTGTATAGTCATTGTCTCAATTTAGGCCTCTAAAAGACTCCCTAGAAATGGTCACCAAATGCAACAAAAAAAACTCCCCATAATGAAGTGCAGCACAAAAAAAATTTTTCAACAAACTTAAAATCCTTTTCTCATTACTGCACTGGAGGACACATTGGGGCTCATTTACTAAGGGTCGCGTGCTGCACTTTCGTCGGACTTTGCGCCTTTTTTGGGGATTGCACGGCTTGGACAAGCATTTAACAGGTGTCTGCGCTGGGACTGTGTCCCACGCGATCGGATTTTGGCGGTACTGCGCTGGCTTCCATGCGACACAAATTTGGGGGTGTACCATCGGACAATCCGACTGATTAAGACTGAGGATTTAACTCTCCAATTGTGTCGCAAGATAACGCAATTACATGCACCACGAAGAAGAAGGTGAACTCCGTCGGACCTGAGCAGGGAATGCAGGACAATGTACTTTCGGTAAACTCAGTGGACCGGGTAAGTAAATGCGTCCAATACCTTAGGTGGGAGAATAGCTTTTTTTATTTTAGGAGATTCGCTTGACCCACTTGGAAAAAAGTTGGCAAGATTGAACCAAGGATAGTTCTCCTTGTCTTTCCCACCACACACTCCTGCCCACACAACCCGGTTTTCAGGGACATCCAGTTCACCTCCTGAAGTACTCCCTATAGCTGAATTGATACCTTTTTAGTTTCTGGGTAACTTTGTACTCCCTCCGGAGACAAAGTTTTCTCGTTCCCACCCAATAGGATGGAGTTTTTGAAATGGTCGTTGACACGCTGGTTGTTCCTCCTGGGGGCCAAGTTTCGCTTATTTTTGGTCCAGAGTTCCCTTCTTCCCTGGACTATCAGATACCAATGTGCAGCACAAAACAACTAACACTGCACAGAACAAACAACCCCCCCCCCCCCCAGTTTCCCTACAAAAATAACAGAATTAAGCAGAAAATATTTCTCTAACACTGCCAATCACAATCAAAATGCCCACCACACAGCACCAGCACAATATCTCCCCAACAGTACCACAATGGATCACTTTAGACTTCTCTGTGGTTGATCCCTTTGTTGTCAGGGTGTACACCTTAGGCATTGCATGATTCAATAAGGAAAGCAACAGAATTAAATCCGGGTAGTAGAAGAACTAAATCATTTGAATCTGAGTCCTGGTGGAGCTCATCTAATTTATATGGCTCGTCCTACTATGGTCAATGTTGGGGCTTAGATAATCAGCATTAATGCTTTCTTTATTTTTGCAGGAGATAAGCTGATGCAAAACTATGACACTATATTGATGAGATGTTAAAGGAACCTACACAATATGGAGCTGTGTAGGTGGTTCAAGACAGTAGTATACAAAGGACATCATGTGTCAAGCTCCAGGCCCTCCAGTAGATCAGTTCTACTGCCAGTACCACCTCTTCCATCCCAGTAGTTCCTTCCTCATATCTTCCTTCACCTTAGTTTTTCACACTGCTATGAGGCAATGGAGATATTTCCTCTGCATCTGTTGAAAATGGTTGTAATTGCAAAAATCGCCAATTTATTACTCAAGACACAACACATGCAAGAGACTAAAGGATTCCTCATAATAGTCAATGTTGTCATTGCTTCTTATTGCAGACACCCTAACGTGTGAACATGGCTTCTCTCATCAAACTCTGTCCCTACTACACCCGGGACCCTGCGGTGTTCCTTAGGGCAGCTAAACCAATGATTCTGCGCAGTGCAGAGCGTTGTCCAGTCATGGTGACCCGTGCTTTGGCTACTTCTGCAAGTAACCAGCAGAAGGTGAAAGACACCACAATGCCACCTGGAGGTAAGGTATATTATCAACTTTAATGTGTCCATGTGTGAGTTTAACATTAAGTTAAGCAACTTTTACCTTTTTAGTCTCTTCTGGAGCCTCCAACAGGCGCACCCTGGCACAAGCAGCTCCTCAAGCAGCTACCGCCGATGCCAAGTGCCCTTTTATCGAGACAGAGATGGAGAAGGAACATAGTATCATTGTCCAGAAGGCTGGTCCTGAAGTTCAGGAGGATCTAAAGGCTTTCAAGACAGGTACATACCTTGAAAATGGTGGACACTTGTTACACTAGTGGACAATTGATAGTTGGGAATTATGTAAAGAAAAAAGTATTGTGCAAGTGACAATGTTGGATCTCCACATATGGAGGTAAAGTGCTGTCACCCGCTGACACAGATATTTATTGCTTTATGCCTAAAATCGTGCCGCTTCTTGTGATCACAATGTTTATATCAAGTCCTTCTTCCAACAATGAGGAGAAGCTTTTAGACATGGTACTGTTAGATCAGGGATCATGCTTGGTGCCATAGATGTTTGAATGACCATCATTTACTTGATTGACTTTTCCTTTTTGTTTGTTTTTGTTCTTGTTGGACTTTTTTTGAGATATATTCCCCAGGTTCCTAACCCAACCCCCTTTCTGCCCCCCACCCCCACCCCCATGACAATGTCAAGCAAAGATGGCACAGTTTAGTACAATTGTATCACAGCTAGATAGGACCCTCACCTGTTACACCATGTGGCCTCTTCCGTATTGGTAGACGGTGAACCCTCAGATTAATTTTCCTATGATGGCCCACAGATTTCCAAAAAATTGATAATGACATGAATTAAAAATTGTTCCAAATCAGACTAAATGACATCTACTTGCTGGACTTTGGATCATTGAACCTCCCAATGGAAGATCAAGTCAAACCTTGACTTTACCATATTTATCCGTTCATCAGATGTTCTAAGTTCTCTGCTGTATGAAGTCAAGTCAAACCTGAAGAAGAAGTTCTATGGTGAAACCATTAAAAAGGTCAACCTTGGAACTGGGGCTCCTCTCATTCCTACTCATCTGATTAAAGAAAATATGACAGGTACATCAAAAACCTTCCTTAACGTTATCAAACTGGTCTTAAGTGACACTAAGTCATGATGAACATTATATAAATGCTTTAGGTGGAGCTGCCTTTGGGTACGATGAGTTCTTCAACCGGAGGATTGAGGAGAAGAAACAGGACTACACGTATCGGGTGTTCAAGACTGTGAACCGCAAGGCCACTGCCTTCCCGTTCGCTGAGGATTTCTCTGACCTCCAGGGAAAAAAGAAGGAAGTGTCCGTTTGGTGCAGCAATGATTACCTGGGCATGAGCAGGCACCCTCGGGTGGTCAAAGCTATTTCGTAAGTACTAATTAGGGAAATAAATATGACCACCTTCAAACTCCAGATCAAGTGTGAAAATCCACTAATAGTCCTGACGGTAGACAACTCCAACAAGGGTTCCTATCTTCATTTATTGTTACATTTTCATGTTCTTCTCTACAGAGATACTCTTAAGGAGAATGGAGCTGGGGCAGGGGGAACTAGGAACATTTCTGGAACCAGCAAATACCACGTGGACCTGGAATGTGAACTAGCGGATCTGCACCACAAGGATGCCGCTCTGCTCTTCTCTTCCTGCTTTGTGGCCAACGACTCTACTCTGTTCACTTTGGCAAAGATGTTACCAGGTAAGTACATCCTGGACAGGGATGTCTACAGATGTGTCTACTAGGAAGATGTTCAAGAGGGACCTGGATGCCTTTGTTGAGAGCAAAAATATCATAAGGCCAATTGGTATCAACAGTGTAGGACTATAGGTTGGACTTGATTGCCTGACATCTTTTTTCAACCTTATTTATCATTTTTATTTACTATGATATGATAGGGATGATAGTAGAGAGGTGGGGATGAGAAGAAGGGAAGAGTGTAGAATAAGCGTAAAGAGAGGAGAAAGCTAGGGAAAAGAAAAAAAAAGTGTATGGATTAAGAGAAGAGAGATGAGAAGAGAGGAAAAGAGGGGATGAGGGAGAAGACATGCAAAGGCAGGGAAGGGTGGAGTAGGCAGAAGAGGGGGTGGTTGAGAAGAGGAAGGGTAGAGAAGTAAAAGAAGGGGTAAGGGAAATGAGGAAGGGTAGAAAAGATAGATAAGGATAGAGTGGACTAGAGAGAATAGAAGTGAAAACATATCATAGGAAAGAAGAGATGACAGTGGTAGGAGAGGCTTTGTATCAAGAAATGGGGTGCCTTATAGAGAACCTGTCACCTGGTTTTACCCCACTAAACCACTAGAAAGGTCATCAATTCAGATGCGGAGATGTGAATAAAAAGGGGCACTGTCTGTACTCTCCTGGTGTGACCGCTGATTCAGAGGTGACTCAATGGAATAACAAACCTGGGTGGTGCTCCGCATTCATAGATATAAGCAAGGCAGTAGAAAACAGTAAAAAAACAGCGGCACTCACCCAGATAAAAACAACTAGACACCTAAGGATTTACTAAGGGTCCGAAACGCGGTTTTCCGGCGGGTTTCCCAAATTTTTCCGATTTGCGCCGAATTGCCCCGGGATTTTGGCGCACACGATCGGATTGTGTCGCATCGGCACACAAACTCGAATCAGCGGCGGAGAACGCACCGCTGGATCGCGAATGGACTGGGTAAGTAAATCTGCCCCAATATGTCCTTTCTAGAACTCCCTCTTTTATGTAAAATCTGTGCTGCTTACCTATAAAATTATCTCCCAAAGTCAGGTAAGTCTCCTCAACTTATTTTCACATGAGATTAGTGAAGTTTAGAGGCTGCATGAGGAGTGTCACGTCAAGCCCCTTTCTTCTGTTTTATAGTACCTACAAACATGTTTTTTTTGTCATATTAAAGATAGGGATCTCATGTTTCAGATCACATCATGTTTATGGTTATGTGAGGTACAGAACCAGAGCTAATGGCAGGTGAAGCCATAGTTGGAAATACAAGCTGCAGATAAAGTTCTTGCTGATTTTTTGTATGTATGTCCAGTTCTGTAGCTCACAGACAAACAAGCCTGGTGTGATCTGAAAGATAAGATTTGATATCTTTAATATTACGCCAGCATCATGTTTCTAAGTGCTAACACTGTAGTTGACTCACCGCATTTTCACATGTCATATTTGCCTGACAATGGGGGAGATTTCTTATAGGTAAACAGGTAAGATTTTACAAATAAAAGAGGGAATTCTAACGAGGATATTTCATACTCTACCTGAGAAGACCAGTAGTTTAGTGGAATAAATCCTGGTGACAGGTTCCCTTTAAGCAGTTTAGAAAAGCCTTACGGTTTTTATTATACACAAGTGTAGTACATAAGTGGGAAATAAAAAGGGTAATCAAATGTAAATTTAGAACTTTATTAAATAAAACGTATAAAATCTGGACCTGTATTAGACCGGTTTATGTCACTTTAAGTCCAGAAATAATCATCTGTTTGTCTTTGTCTCCAGGATGTGAGATTTACTCTGACGCAGGAAACCATGCATCTATGATCCAGGGCATCCGGAACAGTGGGGTGGCAAAATATGTCTTCCGTCATAACGACCCTGCCCATCTGGAAGAACTGCTCCGTAAATCCGATCCTAAAACACCCAAGATTGTTGCCTTTGAGACGGTGCACTCCATGGATGGTACGTTCTCCTGATATTCCTATCCAGGGACATGAGCTGTAGACATCCAGGGACCATGTCACATCTCAGAGACACTAATCCACTTAATGAGAAGGAGACCGTCACATTCAATATTCTTACAATGTTCCATGTGCTGCTCATAGATCAGATATGTCATGAAATGGGTGGGGGTCCAGTAACTGGGACTACAACCCCTTCCCTCCAACACCACCAGTCCCAATAATATAGCATTGAAGAAATGCAATCTCATAATATCTATTTTTGTCTATGATTTAGGTAATAACCATTTTTCATCTTATTTACAGGTGCGATCTGCCCCCTAGAGGAGATGTGTGACGTGGCACACAAATATGGCGCCCTGACATTCGTCGATGAAGTGCACGCGGTGGGGCTGTACGGGGTGCGAGGTGCAGGAGTGGGAGAAAGAGATGGAGTCATGCACAAGATGGACATTATCTCCGGAACACTGGGTAAGTTGTGGGATCGATCAATTGTTATCAAACACGGCAGGGTTTTCTTGGACGTAGATATTGATAGATTGGTGTGGGTGCAATACCAGGCGCCTTCACCAATCTAAGGCTACATTCACACGGACGTATGAAAACGGCCGTATCCGTACCGTACCGTTTTTTTTTACGGATTACATACGGCCACATTCATTTCAATGGACAATACGTCAGACCATTTATATTGCCGTTGTTAACTCCATTCCATACCGTACCATATACTGGCCGTATAAAAATATAGAGCATGTCCTATTTTCTCCCGTATTTCAGTTCCGTATGCCCTAGAAGTCTATGGGGACGTATAAAATACGGGTTACATACGTGCTGCATACGGATGAAAAACGTCACGTATATACGGGCCGTAAATACGGGACTGGAGAAATCATACGGTCGTGTGAATATAGCCTAATTGTGATGTCCATCCTCAGAATAAGCTTGTCTCATACATCTTCCGATGGTCTCTCCCTTAGGGAAGGCATTTGGCTGTGTCGGTGGCTATGTGGCCAGTACCGCCGCCCTCATTGATACAGTCAGATCTTTCGCTGCCGGGTTCATTTTTACGACCTCTCTGCCCCCAATGGTGCTCGCTGGAGCCCTGGAATCTGTGCGTGTCCTGAAAAGTGAGGAAGGGCAAGCGCTCCGCCGTGCCCACCAGCGCAATGTCAAGCACATGCGCCAACTACTCATGGATGCTGGGCTGCCTGTCATCAACTGCCCCAGCCACATCATCCCCATACGGGTAAGAGGGACTCCCAGGTACCTCCATTATACATGGATCCAGCAACCAGCTCATGGTCATCTCATTGTCTTCCACACCAGGTTGGCAATGCCGCAGTGAACACCAAGATCTGTGACATCCTTCTGTCTGAGCACAACATCTACGTCCAGGCCATCAATTACCCTACCGTTCCCCGTGGAGAAGAGTTGTTGAGGCTGGCTCCCTCCCCACACCACACTCCTGACATGATGTCTTACTTTGTGGGTAAGCGATGATCACCAAGTCAGTAGGCAGCAAATGTAGGATCAGACTACACTCTTTGTAGTCTGTTACCATGGAAACTTATCGGTCTGCACAGAACTCAAGACACATATTTAAGGTTATTTGCTTCAGGTTTTATTTTAAGATTTTTTTAAATCAGAGATTACAAACCCTTTAAATCCACGTAGCTTTCTAGATTAACCCTTACTCTCCTTTTCCACAGAGAATCTGGTTGAAACATGGAAAGAAGCTGGGATGCCGCTGCAGTCACCATCCGCTGCCGAGTGCAACTTCTGCCACCGTCCCCTGCACTTCGACCTTATGAGCGAGTGGGAGCGTACATACTTTGGAAACATGGAGCCAAAATACATCACTATGTACGCATAAGCCTGCAGGGAGAGCCTCAACACACCGGTGCTAGCAGTCCTATAAAACTGCGTCCTCCATATTGTCTTATCTTACAGCATCATCCTCCAAGCTGGGTAGCTGAAAGGGTTTTTTTTAGGGTGGCAGCCATTTTTGATACTGATGGGCTCTCCTTGGGATCTATAGGGTCTGACAACAGGTTCCTGCTCTTTTCCAGGTTCCCACAGTGTAAGGAGCTATACAGAGGACAGAGCCAGAAGCAAGTGGCTCTATCCTGTATATAGTGGCCAGGCCGGGGTACTGCAGCTCTGAAGCATAGTATCAAACTGGCCCCCAGTTTGGAAACCCCCTTTTATATAGGCTTGTCTGGTCTACCACACTTAATGTCACCAACTGTTCCCCCTCACACTGCACCACATCCTACCAGCCTTCTAGATCTGCCACTAATACATTTACTGACGGAAGTGGCCACCGGCGTGGCTAGTGATTGACTGAAGGGTCATCTTCCTGTGTTTCATAGGGAACCAGTTATGAGCCTATCCTCAACATCTTTCCCAACAGACACCCCCTTTAACCTCAATAACCACTACTTGCTACAGTCTATCACTACAACTCCCAGCATCCTATAATAAAGCTTATATGATAATTTATTTCCAGTAAAAATGATAGTAATTCCATATTATCTGCATATTATAGTTGGATCACCACCTCCGCGCACAGGTGTGTCCGAGATGTTCACACGTCAACTGACAATAAAGTGCTCAGCGATGTTATCGTGTCTCTGTGTGATGGTTATGGACTAGTTAAATGGGAACTCAGGGCATAAAATATCTTAAAGGGGTGGCCGCTTACTATGTATTATATTATACTTACCCTGATAAAGTTTCCTGGAAGCCATGGATCGGGTGACCCCTGGGAAACAGGACTTGAGACTTTTTTTGACGACCCGCGGTTCCAGGGAAACTTTATTATGGTAAATATAATATGGGCAACCCATGGCAGGGATTTCCCCCCTTCTTGTATTACCCCATTTGACCTCCGGGCACTACCATGTAACTTATGTCATGCAAAACCCAAGCAAAGGAAATGGGCTCCCCTTTGGTGCCTTATGGTAACATAGTCCACGGTATATGGGTTATATATATATATATATATATATATACTCTATGTTCACTTCTATAGAAAATTTGGAACATACCGCCCTAGCAAATGGTGCTACAAAATTAGCATTTTACACCTAATAGTTAACTTTGAGTGCACCACTAGGGGGAGCTCTAAGCTTTGCACAGCCCTGTCTTATCTCGTGCAAAGAAAATGTTTTTCTAGTTTCTATACACTGTATCTTTATTGGATATTTTATGATTTATCAAATACACAACAGCGCAGTAAAATCGCGCGCCCGCTTGGCTATATGTGCTGGTTTTATATCATTTTGGGGGGGCTTAAAAATCATTTTTTGTCACAATCTGGAAAAACTATGGAATAAGAAGATCAGTCTCATGTGCCATTTCGAAAAAAATTGTCGGCAGTAGTAGTAGCTATATTATTTCTGGTGGCATGAATGGCTGCCATATAGTGGCATGATGGTAGGCAGGCACTCTCTATGGGGTCCATGTGGTGGGAAAATAATTAGCAGATTTTCACAGCACCTTAAAGATGTATCGCAAACGCCAAATGTGATCGCACCCCGAGTGTCTGGCTATGGCCTGTATTAGGCTGTAGCAGGGGTGGAAGGGGGGTGACTGTCTATGGACTGTGACAGAAGGCAACACGCTACATCAGAGAGAGTGTTAACTAAGTACACTGACATACTGGTGTGTGCCCCCTCTGTCAGGATTCGCTCATCTTTTAGCTTGTTTCATCTTTTAGCTCGTTAGCGTGTGCATGCCGGCGCCGATGCGCCACAATCCGATCGCGTGCGCCAAAATCCTGGGGCAATACAGGGGAAATCGGCGCAAATCGGAAATATTCGGGTAACACATCGGGAAAACACGAATCGGGCCCTTAGAAGATGACCCCCATAGAGTCTGAAGCCCCTCACGTTGATTTGCATCATTTTTAGAGCTTGTTTTGCAAAAACAAGGGCATAAGGAGCTAAGAGAAGAGCTGATCCTGCCAGAGGGAGCACACACCAGCAGGTAAGTGGGCTTTGTTTACAATCCTTCATCCTGATGGGAGATTTCCTTTAACCTGTTAGTGCTCTGCGTCCGATATATCGGATGCAGAGCTGATGCCAATTCAACTCAAGTTCTGAGCTGAATCGACACTCCAATGTAACACCCACGGTCAGAGTGGGCTCTGATCGTGGGTGTTTGACCTGATAAAGCACGACCGCAGCATTTAACCTGCCTTTGGGGGGGTCTTTCCTACACGATGCCCCCCCCCCCAGAGGATTGCTTGTTCATGTTCCATGGTAGAAATAATAAAAAATGTTATTCAATAAAAAACAAAGCAAAAAAATCAATTAAAAATGTGCATAATCCCCATAACATACAAAGAGACATATAACACAAAAAATGTCTAAATCATAACACAAACCCCACATATATAGTATCACCGCGTCCGTAACAACCCGTAGTCTAACAGTAAATAATTATTGATCCCGCACGATGAACGCCGTTAAAAAACCTGTTAAAAACCAGCCAAATATTATTTTACCTATTGAATCCCACAAAAAATGCAATAAAAAGTGATCAAAAAAACATATGTGCTCCAGAATGATACAAGGTACAACATATCCCACAAAAACAAGCCATCAACCAGCTCCGTGGCCAAAAAAGTAAAAATGTTATGCCACTTGGAAGACGGCGATGCAAAAATTCTGAAAATACAGAGAGCGATATTCGATTTGTAAGCCGCGTGACATCAAAATAAATTAGCCAGACATTTCAAAAATGCTGAAAATGTAAAGTAGACAAATGGGAAATGTTATTCAGCAACTTATTTAGGTGGTAAATCTATCTGCCTGAGAACGCGATGACTTCGAATTTCAAAAAAGTCACATTTTTCAAAAAATTCATTTTTGGGAAAATAAACGCAAAACTTATCAGCCAAAATTTACCACTAAAATGAAGTACAACATGTGGGGAGAAAACAATCTCAGAATCGTTTTGATAAGTAACAGTGTTCAAAAGTTATAACCATATAAAAGAGACGCAAGTCAGAATCCAAAAAATGGGACTGAGGCTTAAAGGGAACCTACCACCACAAATCTACCTATAAAGGTAGATCAAGTGGTAGGTGGATCAATGGGACGTGAGTATTTGAACAATAGGGGGCACCCCATGCCGTTTTTCCCCCCATTTTTACATATAACACTCGGGGGACCCCACGCATATTTTTGTCAAAAATTTGAAGAAAAAAAGGCATGGGGTGCCCCCTATTGTTCAAATCAGCCAGCTACAATAAAGCAGCCTGCCATTACTGCTCTGGGATAGGCCACTGTTAGGGGGCTATTCCAGCTCAACAATAACAGCCTGCAGCCGCCCCACTACCTGACCATCTATAGACGGTCAGGTACTGGTTTGTACCCGGCTCTTCCCGGCACCCCTGGTGGCGGTGGGTACCGGGGTAATGGTATCGGCGTTAGTGTGAATTTGCCAAAAAAATTAAGGCAGCCCTTAGTAATGAGCACCGTCATCTAGCCGGCACCACTACTATGGCAAACTATGAAGAGTGTCGCAAAAAAATAAATCACACAGTTTTTAACAAATATAAGTTTAATTGAACAAAGAACGCAGACACACCCTCGTTGACCATTTTATTTGTTAGAAATGTCGGTCATCGACGTAATCCTTCGAATCCGAAGTAGTCCACAGCAGGCACGGTCCTGGAAGACACAAAGAACACAAACACACAAAAAAGGGCACGCAACCATGGGGGGGGGCATGCTCGTTGTCTAGGGGGGGGGGACATGCTCGTTGTCTGGGGGGGGGGACATGCTCTTTGTCTAGGGGGGGGGGGACATGCTCGTTGTCTAGGGGGGGGGCATGCTCGCTGTCTAGGGGGGGGGCTTGCTCGTTGTCTAGGGGGGGACATGCTCGCTGTCTAGGGGGGGGACACGCTCATTGTCTAGGGGGAGTGGAATATGCCCCCCAATTATATACATAAATATACATTGGTGCCAGTGGGGTTAATCAGCATATATATATATACACATTGGTGTCAGTGGATGCATTGGAGGTATGAGCAGTGGCGTGGCCAGCGGCGCACTGAGCGCTGAGCACCCACTGTACTATAATAATAATAATAATAATAAACTGTACTCTATATAACACTCAGGAGACCCCCCTGTACTGTGTATAACACTCAGGAGACCCCCCCCCTGTACTGTGTATAACACTCGGGAGCCCCCCCCCCCCTGTAGTGTGTATAACACTTGGGAGCCCCCCCCCCCCTGTACTGTGTATAACACTCGGGAGCCCCCCCCCCCCTGTACTGTGTATAACACTCGGGAGCCCCCCCCCCCCCTGTACTGTGTATAACACTCAGGAGACGCCTGTACTGTGTATAACACTCGGGAGACCCCCCCTGTACTGTGTATAACACTCAAGAGACCCACCCTGTACTGTGTATAACAGTCGGGAGATCACCCCTGTACTGTGTATAACAATAAGGAGACACGCCTGTACTGTGTATAACACTCAGGAGACCCCCCTATACTGTGTATAACACTCGGGAGACCCACCAATGTACTGTGTATAACACTCGGGAGACCCCCCTGTACTGTGTATAACACTCAGGAGACCCCCCTGTACTGTGTATAACACTCAGGAGACCCCCTGTACTGTGTATAACACTAAAGAGAACCCCTGTACTGTGTATAACACTCGGGAGACCCCCCTGTACTGTGTATAACACTCAGGAGACCCCCCCCCTGTACTGTGTATAACACTCGGGAGACCCCCCCCTGTACTGTGTATAACACTCGGGAGACCCCCCCCTGTACTGTGTATAACACTCAGGAGACCCCCTGTACTGTGTATAACACTAAAGAGAACCCCTGTACTGTGTATAACACTCGGGAGACCCCCCTGTGCTGTGTATAACACTCGGGAGACCCCCCTGTACTGTGTATAACACTCGGGAGACCCCCCTGTACTGTGTATAACACTCGGGAGACCCCCCTGTACTGTGTATAACACTCAGGAGACCCCCCCCCCCCCTGTACTGTGTATGACACTCGGGAGACCCCCCCCTGTACTGTGTATAACACTCAGGAGACCCCCTGTACTGTGTATAACACTAAAGAGAACCCCTGTACTGTGTATAACACTCGGGAGACCCCCCTGTGCTGTGTATAACACTCGGGAGACCCCCCTGTACTGTGTATAACACTCGGGAGACCCCCCTGTACTGTGTATAACACTCAGGAGACCCCCTGTACTGTGTATAACACTCGGGAGACCCCCCTGTACTGTGTATAACACTCAGGAGACCCCCTGTACTGTGTATAACACTCAGGAGACCCCCTGTACTGTGTATAACACTAAAGAGAACCCCTGTACTGTGTATAACACTCGGGAGACCCCCCTGTACTGTGTATAACACTCAGGAGACCCCCCCCCTGTACTGTGTATAACACTCAGGAGACCCCCCCCCCTGTACTGTATATAACACTCGAGAGACCCCCCCCCCCTGTACTGTGTATAACACTCAGGAGACCCCCTGTACTGTGTATAACACTAAAGAGAACTCCTGTACTGTGTATAACACTCGGGAGATCCCCCTGTGCTGTGTATAACACTCAGGAGACCCCCCCCCCTGTACTGTTTATAACACTCAGGAGACCCCCCCCCCTGTTCTGTGTATAACACTCAGGAGACCCCCCCCCTGTACTGTGTATAACACTCAGGAGATCCCCCTGTACTGTGTATAACACTCAGGAGCCCCCCCCCCCCTGTACTGTGTATAACACTCAGGAGACCCCCCCCCCTGTACTGTGTATAACACTCAGGAGACCCCCCCCCCCCTGTACTGTGTATAACACTCGGGAGACCCCCTGTACTGTGTATAACACTAAAGAGAACCCCTGTACTGTGTATAACACTCGGGAGACCCCCCTGTGCTGTGTATAACACTCGGGAGACCCCCCTGTACTGTGTATAACACTCGTGAGACCCCCCTGTACTGTGTATAACACTCGGGAGACCCCCCTGTACTGTGTATAACACTCAGGAGACCCCCCCCCCCTGTACTGTGTATAACACTCGGGAGACCCCCCCCCCTGTACTGTGTATAACACTCAGGAGACCCCCTGTACTGTGTATAACACTAAAGAGAACCCCTGTACTGTGTATAACACTCGGGAGACCCCCCTGTGCTGTGTATAACACTCGGGAGACCCCCCTGTACTGTGTATAACACTCGGGAGACCCCCCTGTACTGTGTATAACACTCAGGAGACCCCCTGTACTGTGTATAACACTCGGGAGACCCCCCTGTACTGTGTATAACACTCAGGAGACCCCCTGTACTGTGTATAACACTCAGGAGACCCCCTGTACTGTGTATAACACTAAAGAGAACCCCTGTACTGTGTATAACACTCGGGAGACCCCCCTGTACTGTGTATAACACTCAGGAGACCCCCCCCCCTGTACTGTGTATAACACTCAGGAGACCCCCCCCCCCCCTGTACTGTATATAACACTCGAGAGACCCCCCCCCTGTACTGTGTATAACACTCAGGAGACCCCCTGTACTGTGTATAACACTAAAGAGAACCCCTGTACTGTGTATAACACTCGGGAGACCCCCCTGTGCTGTGTATAACACTCAGGAGACCCCCCCCCCTGTACTGTTTATAACACTCAGGAGACCCCCCCCCCCCTGTTCTGTGTATAACACTCAGGAGACCCCCCCCCCCCCCTGTACTGTGTATAACACTCAGGAGATCCCCCTGTACTGTGTATAACACTCAGGAGCCCCCCCCCCCCTGTACTGTGTATAACACTCAGGAGACCCCCCCCTGTACTGTGTATAACACTCAGGAGACCCCCCCCCCCCCTGTACTGTGTATAACACTCGGGAGACCCCCTGTACTGTGTATAACACTAAGAAGACCCCCCTGTACTGTGTATAACACTCAGGAGACCCCCCTGTACTGTGTATAACACTCAGGAGACCCCCCTGTACTGTGTATAACACTCAGGAGACCCCCTGTACTGTGTATAACACTCGGGAGACCCCCTGTACTGTGTATAACACTAAGAAGACCCCCCTGTACTGTGTATAACACTCAGGAGACCCCCCTGTACTGTGTATAACACTCGGGAGACCCCCCCTGTACTGTGTATAACACTCAGGAGACCCCCCTGTACTGTGTATAACACTCGGGAGACCCCCTGTACTGTGTATAACACTCGGGAGACCCCCCTGTACTGTGTATGTAAAGAAAAGGAGAGACCAGACAGTGAGTTTTAGTGGAGCCTATCTTGGATCCAGTACAGCAGACCATAGTCTCCTGACACTGACATAATCCGTTTAATGGTCAAAAGTCAAAAACCTCAGTAGAAAGGTTTGTGTAGATGTTCAGATCTTCATTGTCATAGACGTCCAGCTCTGACATCCGGGGCGGGAGGACGCGTCTATTGGCCTAATGAAAGAACAAAGATATATCACTACATACATTCCTCATCAAGTGGCTGCTACATGTCTACAAGACTGGACTCATCCTGGAATGATCCATATCTAAGTGTCCGTAGCAGTGATGATACCACATGGACACCGGCCTAGATGGGAATATCTTATGGACATTGCTCACTAGTAGAGAAGTGATAGGTTTCCATCTATGTGGCAGAGTATAGACTATCAGGACTTACAGGTTCGGTAGGTCACAGGTCGTCTAGAAGATCTTCTTATCATCGGGGAGGAAGTGCAGAGCAGTCAGGAAGTTCACGAATGAAAGCTGCAAAAAATAATAAATTCTGGATTATCTTCATTGGAAAGTCTCACATTAGGTCACATAATCCAACGCAAAAGCCAAAAATCAGTCGGTGTATGTTATAAATATATTTTTGAGCTCCCATAATGCACTTTTCCAAACTAAGAGGAAAACAGCAGTAGCATCACCTTAGCTGTAGACGTGTAATAGTAAAATAGTGTGTGATATCGGGACAAGAGAAGTCACTGGACAAGTTCTGAAGACTCCGATCTGCAGAATCTCAGATCTCCTGATGTTGTCCTTGTCACAATGTACTGATGTGCGTTCCACCTACCTCAGAACTCATCCTCATGGACCTGGGTGGAAGCGTCAACCATATAGGGTTTCACCTGGATCACGGTGACTTTTGGCCCATGTGACATCAGGCTGAGCTCTTCTTCTGTTACTTGGCATCCAAAGTTTTTTGTGTCCGGTCTGCTGAGAGCTGGCGTGAAAGGAGTCACCATCACTGATTCCCGGCTCTACAGAGGAAAGATAAGAGAAAGCTGATGATGATGTGTGTATCACGAGTCCAGTCACTTGTGAATGAGATCCTGAGATACACGACATGTATCACCAGGCTGAGATACACATCCTAGACTGAGATCTCCTCACCATGCAGAAGAGGCTCCTCAGTCTTTGTCTCCATCTTGATCCAGTAGATCTTCTTTTCTCTGGTTCTTCCTGTTGAGAATTTGGATACACAGAAATTTAGAGTGATAGAAAGCAAATGAATCCTCCATTCAGCTATAAACATGGGTCCAGATTTACTATGGAAAAGCACCGAAAATTGTACACACAGCGGACACCACACACTAAATGACTATATAGTAATGGCCTCCTTACCGATCTAACAATCCAGCAGGGGGGCTCAGGTGACTCCGGCATCAGGTCTCCTGGTCCATCATCAGTAGCAGCTGCCAAATTATACAAGGCAGGAGAAGGACCTGGCTGTGGGACATAAAAATAGAAACATTACTTTCAGATCAATGACATCTTATTGATAAGATGTCATGGAGGAGGTGAACCCCAGATAACCCCAATATCACATGTTATGTATAATGTGGTGATGGCTGATGACGTCTCTAGAATTATTTACCCCGTCCTCGTATGAATTAATCCAAGTGTGTTCAGCCTCCGGCTCCAGTGCCCTGCGGGTCAGAACTTGGACATGGGTGCGTCCAGTAAGATTATCCTATAGGGGAGAGAGAAGAACAGAATTTCGGGTTCAGTGAAATTATTTGTGGTTCCACATGATGGAGACGTCTCCAGAAGGAATCATGCAAAGTAACCATAGACCTTCAGGAGCGGAGATGGTGGAGACCACTAGTGGAGTATAGGAGGACATTGGTGGAAACCAATAAACCAGGATCAATTACTCATAAACATATGTGTGATCCATAGACTCCTTCCTTCTAAAATCAACCTTTATTATTCTGCTGATGAGCCAGAAGCGATCTGGGGGGGTATTACCAGTGTCCCTCTGTGCTGTAACTCCACAGACCGTTACCCAGTCTCCTCCCCAGGAGGGAAGTGCTGGGGGAGAAGGAGGTGGGGAGACAGTGTAATAGTCTGTGAAAGTGCAGCACAGAGAGTCTCTGGTAACAACCCCAAGAGTTCTATAGGCTCATTGGCATAATTTTAAAAGTTGAATTCAGAAGGAAGGAGACCATAGATAACAAATAAGAAGATTACCACAGTCACGGTGCCTGTATCTAAGAAACGTACAGCGGACACCAGATGTAACTATTACATCTAAATTTGTAAATCATGTACTTGATAACACGCTCTAGTTTATCTTGCGTCTATTAGAGAATATTAGTAAATCTGCCCCATTGTCTATAAGTCGTGTGTGGATCATAGAGGAGAAGAGACATTACCGTGATGATGCAGTCCAAGTCTAGCGGCGTTTTTCCTGTACTACACTCAGGAGGCGGATCCAATGGTAGGAAACTCTCCTGTCAATACATATTAATTGTCAAATTCGAATAATTTTCCCTCAATTCATCATGACCTCCAACATCATCATCAATAGCATCAGCAGCAGTTATGGGACATGGCGAGTCCATGACTATATAGTAATGGCCTCCTTACCGATCTAACAATCCAGCAGGGCTCAGGTGACTCCGGCATCAGCTCTCCTGGTCCATCATGCATAGCAGCAGCCAAATTATAAAAGGCAGGAGAAGGACCTAGCTGTAGGACATAAAAATAGATTATTGATAAGATGACATGGAGGAGGTGAACCCCAGATAACCCCAATATCACATGTTATGTATAATGTGGTGATGGCTGATGGCGTCTCTAGAATTATTTACCCCGTCGTTGTAGGATTTGATCCATGTGCGCTTAGCCTCCGGCTCCAGTGCCCTGCGGGACAGGACTTGGACATGGGTGCGTCCAGTAAGTTTATCCTATAGGGGAGAGAGAAGAACAGAATTTCGGGTCAGTGAAATTATTTGTGGCTCCACATGATGGAGACGTCTCCAGAAGGAATCATGCAAAGTAACCATAGACCTTCAGGAGCGGAGATGGTGGAGACCACTAGTGGAGTATAGGAGGACATTGGTGGAAAGAGACATTGATATAATCAGAAATGAGTAAAGATGTAGTAGACGGCTCTAGAACATCTTCAATATCACGTAGTCTATCTCTCAGAGCATTATGGGTAATACCAGGCTGTATACAGCAGTGATAGAGAAAGTAAATGGAGAAAGATTCTGTTGCTATGGTAACCAGTACACACATCCGCCATCTTTCTTTTAGAGTAAATTATACAATTTTTGCAATTTCTTCACATAAAGTTTATAATTTTAAACTGTTATCAGCAAGAGGAGTGTAAGAATGAGTCTGGGGGTGACATATTATAACTAGTGCACTAGATCTTCCCCTCACCCTCCCAGACACCTCAATGTCACCCTAATGATAGATCTAGGACCTCAGTATAATCAGGAATGGGTGGAGGGGACATCAGGACCTGGACATAATGCCACCATGTTTTATAATATGTCCTTTAGGGACAGGGGTCTGGGGGTAAATCTTCTTCCTGCTCCTCTGGACACACAGCGCTATCAATAATGTCCCAAATATAGAACAGATACCAAAAAATGGGAGCGGATATTCCCCAGCATCCGTGTCGGACTGTCCCACCAGAGGATCGGAGGATCCTCCGGTGGGCCCAGGCTCCAACCTTATACTGGATTACAAAGATACAGCGGAAGACAACTAAATTTTTTTTAGTTGAATGTGAAGAGGGTCCTCCAGAAAAATGTTATCTGGTGGACCCAAGGAGCCCCAGTACGACATAGCCCAGGATTCCCCTTATCTACATTACAATCTGACCGTCTATTTCCTGATGTCTAAATTTCACCACTAACAATAATCCTGATATCCGTCAGTAAATAAAGTCTACTTACAAAAAATCTTTCCATCATTCGTCTGTAAAACAGCAAAAAATCTCCTCTTCACTCACCACTCCTCTACTATACAACCCTCAGAGAATTATGGGTACAGAGCGGGAGTTATATAGCAGTGATGACATCACAGCGGGTATGACATCATGTTTAGAACTCAGTTGAATGGGGAGGATTCTGATTCCATGGAAACCCAGTACAGGGAGCGGCCATCTTGTATAATAAATTATGGAGACTTGATAAATGTATATTAAATATGGCAAATTTAACTCTTTTGACTCTCTTCTATTCCGGGAGTTACTCATATATCAGTATATCAACTTCTGATAGGACAGGCAAAATATTTCTGCCTAAGCCCAAAGACATTTGCATAATAGTGTCCAGGTGGTGACCTCATACCTGCCATATACATCCATAGGTCCAAATTAGCCCAAATTAGCCCAACATTTGCCAAAACTATGTCCCATGGTTATACATAAGGGAGTTATACATGAGCTGTTTGCAGTAAAGTAGTGTTACCCATATTAACCAATCACAGCGATGCTTTCATTTTATTAGCTGCTCTGTATGAATGAAAGCTGAGCTGTGATTGGCTGCTACAGTTATATTACATGGCTATATAGATAGATATCACCGGGAGACTCTATGTATAGTAAGATCTCAGCTTCACATTCACCAGCTCTGACAAGGAGAGACAGCGATGAACATGGGAAAAAAATCAGTTATAAAATGTGCTAAATTTTGATAACTGAATTGTTTATTTGTTACAAAAAAATTGGCGGCATTTTACTATAAAATAAATTCTACTGATTTTTTTTTTCCACTTGTGTAGTTGCTGTTCAGATTTGACATGTGATGAGAGGAGTTGCAGTTTTTGATGCTAATTTGTGACACAAGAGATTTTAGGACTTTTTGGTTCAATTCATAGAAAAACTGAATTAATTAGTGAGATCCTAATATTAAATCTGCCATCAAATTCCATCCTGATAAACCAGGATCAATTACTCATACACATATGTGTTATCCATGGCCTCCTTCCTTCTAAAATCAACTTTTATAATTCTGCTGATGAGCCAGAAGCGATCTGGGGGGGTATTACCAGTGTCCCTCTGTGCTGTAACTTCACAGACCGTTACCCAGTCTCCTCCCCAGGAGGGAAGTGCTGGGGGAGAAGGAGGTGGGGAAGATAGTGTAATAGTCTGTGAAGCTGCAGCACAGAGAGTCTCTGGTAACAAACCCAGGAGTCCTATAGGCTGATTAGCATAATTGTAAAAGTTGAATTTAGAAGGAAGGAGACCATAGATAACAAATATAAGAAGATCACCACAGTCACGGTGCCTCGATCTAAGAATGAGAGCCCCTGGTTTCATGCTTGATTGTGATGGTAGATTTCCTTTAACCCCTTAAGGACGGAGGGTTTTTCGGCTCATTTCTCGCTCTCCAACTTCAAAAATCCATAACTTTTTCATTTTTCCGTGTACAGACCTGTGTGAGGGCTTATTTTGTGCGTAACAAATTTAACTTTCCCGTAATGTTATTTATTTTAACATGCCGTGTACTGCGAAGCTTAAAAAAAATTCCAAATGTGGAAAAATTGAAAAAAAAACGCACGTGCGTCACGTTCTTGTGGGCTCAGTTTTTACGACTTTCACTATTCGCTCCAAATAACACGCCTACTTTATTCTTTGGTTCGGTGCGATCGCGGTGATACCAAATTTATATAGGTTTTATTGTGTTTTAATACATTTTCAAAAATTAAACGAATGTGTACAAAAAAGAAAAAACATTTTTTGCCATCTTCTGATGCTAATAACTTTTTCATACTTTTGCGCACGGAGATGTGTGAGGGGTCATTTTTTGCGAAATGAGGCGACGTTTTCATTGCTACCATTTTGAGGTCTGTGCGACATTTTGATCATTTTTTATTTCATTTTTTATGTTATGTAAAAAGGTGTAAAAGTCGCATTTCGGACATTTGGGCGCCATTTCCCGCCTCGGAGGTCACCGCCGCCTGTAACCGTTTTTATATTTTGATAGATCGGGCATTTTGGGACGCGGCGATACCTAATATGTTTGTGATTTTTACTGTTTATTATGTTTTATATCCGTTCTAGGGAAAGGGGGGTTTTTGAACTTTTAATATTTTATTAATTTTTTTTATTTTTTAAACTTTTTTTTTTTTTTTCACTATCTTTTAGACCATCTAGGGTACATTAACCCTAGATGGTCAGATCGCTGCTACCATATACTGCAATACTTCTGTATTGCAATATATGGCCTTTTTGCAGCACATTCATTACAATGAGCCACTGGCTCATTGTAACGAATCTGCAGCTGCCAGATAGCCTCGTGTCAAAAGAAGACACGAGGCTACCATGGCAACCGATCGCCGCCCCCCGATGACGTTCGGTGGCGTGGCGATCGAAAAAAAGATGGCGGCGCCCGCGCGCCGCCGTCTTTTAAATGCCGCCGGCGGCTTTGCCGGCGGCAACGGGGGGGTTAATAGCCGCGATCGGTGCTAGCACCGACCGCGGTTATTAGCGGTGGGGGTTTTATGCATTTTGCAAAAACCCCCACCTTTGTATGAAGAGGACTCAGCCCGTGAGCCCTCTTCATACATCCCATATACCTCTGCGCCGTAGAGCTACGGCGCAAAGCGTTAAGGGGTTAAGGTCACCCATTGCCAATGAGCCTTAGGGGGTTATATACAGTTTCTTTCCCTTATGAAGACCTGTACATTATAGATTTCTTACTGGGACCTGGCAGCTTTAAGTTCCTTCTCTGCGGTCACCTATGGTATTAAGGTTTTCCACTATAGACTGGCCGTACTAATGTCACTGAAACCCCAACTTACCCCCCGACAAGCGGACAAAAACACAGACTCGTAAATTGGGATAAAAAATGGGGGGTCAACCACAGCTTTAATCTTTAAACAAATTAACTGTTGGTCCAAATGGGGAACCCGAGACCCTCCTCTTACCACATAGCATGCCAGGCCCTGCCTCCACGGGGGCATGTCCTCGTTGATTCTTCAGGTGATTGATCTCATTCCCGAGAGGGTCAAGGATTCCACCATAGGCCACTAGGAGGACAGTGTACCCCTACACTTTGCTCCGACCCCCACAAACAAGGAACAAGGCCCTCTCGATAGCGTCCTGAAGCCCTGAAAGAAAAATATCAAGACCAATGTCATTCAGGTGAACGCCATCATCCAACATGAGCCCCGCATTGTCTCCTTCCAGCTGCCTGTGGCGGATAACCACGCCACAACAAGAACGAACAAATCTGGATACCCGCATATTCAGCATCCTGCGTGCCCACTCTATGGACTCAGGATTCCGTGCCCCATTCCAGATGACCCTGGGTATGACTTCGGACCAAACCTCCACCAAGTCCGAGAAAAAAGCTGCGAAGCGCTCAATGTCGGATTTCATGACCGATATCAGCTCCGCCAAACGAGTCGAGCACATGTCATTTCCTCCCGCGAGGATGACAAGTACGGTCGGGGCCAGGAGACTGCTTGCCAATCGCCACCACCTCCGGAAGGACTTGCAGCCACTTCAGACCCTTGATGCCTCTCCAGGAGAGATCAGCCGACATGAAACAAATTCAAACCCCCAGGACGTACCGCCGCACGACGAGCGGCCCAATAAATGTAAGAGTGGCCCACTAACCATACCTTAGGCCGAGGGCTACCTGAAAGAAAAAACAACAGTTAGTCCAGCAATAAATTAGGACGAACATATCGTTTAAAACAATCGGATTTCCACCTCCCAATAGGCATGATGTCAGAGTCCGAAAGTCCCGCGGCATCCGCTGCCGTGGCTGCACCGATACGGAAAGAATGTGTACCAAACTCCGACGGTGGAACCCCCGCCACGGCCAAAGCCCGTTTATACAACGAAACGAACTGAAACCTCGTAAAAGACGACCCGTCGATACGGCACAAAAAGGAGGGGGCTTGCGGCCGACGAGCCATGTAATCGCGCAGCAACTGGACTGGGCAGGAGGGGCCTCCCAAACTTCCCACCGTCAACCAAACCCCTGTACCATAAATGTCCGTTTTTGATTTTGTTACATGGACTTTGACCGAATCGCCAACCAATAATACGTCCTCACCTCCGAGCCCCGCCGCAACCAACTCGCTTATACGCACCGCGCAAAAGAAGGCCAGCGCGAAGCTACACTGAAGCAGAAGCGCCTCGAAAGGAGAAGAGCAAACGTCGACCGCCGCCATGCACAGACGCTGCAATAACGAAAAAAAAGACACTGGCCGCCGTGTGTCTCTGGCCGTCCGCTCCTTGCCCCAACCCCTTAATAATAACCAAATCTGAAACCCGTTAAAAGGCAAATTGGATACAGAGATAGGGGCCCACTGTTTAGCAAATTGCAATGGGTTTTATGTGTGTGTGGTGACCTAACGGGGTCCTTGTGTAACGTGGCCCACTCTGATTACGCACATAGGTTGTTTTAGTCCAAGACTAAATAGACATCAACAGGTACCCCTTACTTGTAGGGGAAATGGACACAAACAAAGTTGAAATAGTAATAAAAAATTGAATCTTTATTAGTACTATAGTATATATATATACATGCAAAAACATAGAAGTGCCAAAATAATTGGTGTGGTCTCGCGAGAACACGGCACTTATTCACGGCAGAATTATAAGACCTGGAGTGCATGCGTAAGAGGCGCCCCATGCACGGAAACGTTTGGCTGTGGTACTGCTGGGATGGATATAACAGCTAGAGTCGTATAAGAAATATATTTAAACAGTGAAAAAATAGTTGTGAGCGTTATAATAGTACTGTATGATTAATAAATAACAAAAACATCCATATATTACTGGTTTCATAAATATGACAAAATTTGGGGTTGTGGGAGAGGGACCTCCTGGACGGTGGTGGGGATGTCTCTATGGACCGGGTCCTCTTTTGGGCCCGGTACATAGATGACATCCTGATCATCTGGAAGGGGGATCTAACAGAACTTCAACAATTCTTCATAACCTTGAACAATAACCCATACAATATTAAACTAACCTACAATGCTGACAAAACCTGTGTCTCATTTTTAGATATATCCATTAGAAGAGATACGAATGGATATCTACAGACAAATGTTTTTAGGAAGGAGACGGCTGTCAATTCACTATTACATGCCACTTCGTCTCACCCATCCCAAACCATCAGAGCCATACCTACGGGCCAATTTCTCCGGATCAGGAGAATCTGTTCCACCGAAGAGGATTTTGAATCACAAGCATCAGATCTCAAAAATAGATTTCTCCAGCGAGGCTACAGTAAAAGATCTCTGAAGCAAGCATACAGACGGGCAAAAAATACTCCACGCCAAGCCAATACCTAAGGAAAAAGAAAAAGCGCCAGATCTGGTAAGATTCATTACTAATTACAACTCCCAATGGCATGAAATGCGTCAAATTTTGGCACGCTTCTGGCCAATCCTATCGGGGGACCCTATTATAGGCAAATATGTTACATCATATCCTTCAGCAACAGCCCGAAGATCTAAAAATCTACGTGATCTTCTTGTTAGAAGTCACTACACTTCGGGCAAATCAGGAACCATCTTTGGGGCCGATCGTCCAACAGGTGGATGTAAACCCTGTGGAAGGTGCATAGCATGCCCCAATGTGGAACGTGCACATACCTTTACAGATTCATCAGGTACGAAGATCTACAACATCCTACATAACATCTCATGCACAATCACAGCGGTAATATACTATGCCACGTGCCCATGTAATCTGATCTACATCGGCTTAACAAGTCGTGCCCTAAAAGTGAGAATCAGAGAACATATGCGGGACATCAGGGCCACACTCGAAAGTGATGTGGATTGTGAGGGCAAAACAGTTGCAGCCCACTTCAAGGACAAACACAAATCGGACCCAAATCTCTTAAAGGTCTCTTAAGGTTTTTATTCAGACCGTCTAACATCCAACCCGATGGCCAGCGTTCCGCTGACCACTGTTTGCCGAATATGGCGCCATAACCCACCGACCCTGCCGCGTCGCTGTACAACTGCAAGTCAGAGTTATCAATTTCAGGCTCCAGGAAAGCCCCACTGTAATCTGTCAAGAAGGACCTCCACACCTTCAAATCCTCCTTCAGCACCGAATATGATGATACGGCCTAGATGTGCCAGCCATAGCAAGGGATAACCTCCTAGAAAACACCCTACCCATGGGGAATATTCGGCATGCAAAGGTCAGCTGACCCAAAAGCGACTGTAAGCGCTGTAAAGTCACTTTTTCCGACAACAAGCAAAGGTCTCCGATAAGGCGAGACAATTTTTCCGCTGGAAGGCTGAGTGTCATACTGGCTGAGTCAATGAAAATACCCAAGAACGACAAGCGCTGGGCCGGGCCCTCAGTCTTCTCAGCAGACAAAGGAATCCCAAAATAATTAGCAAAATGGCGAAAAACATTTAACAACCTCTCACAGTCTCCTAACTCCCTCTTACCAACAAACAAAAAATCGTCCAGATAATGGATCACCCAGTCGGAACCAGACTCCAAGCGGACGACCCATTCCAAAAAACTACTGAACATCTCGAAATATCTACACGAAATTGAACAACCCATTGGCAGGCACATATCGACAAAGAAAGAATCACCAAGTTTACAACCCAACAGGTGAAAACAAGATGGATGCACCGGGAGCAAGCGGAAGGCAGACTCAATGTCCGATTTTGCCATAAGAGCACCAAGACCGGCCCTATTCACCAGCAGTATCGCCTTGTCAAAGGACGTGTAGGAGCCACTTGCTCCCGAGGGATGCCATCATTAACAGAGTCCCCCGGTGGGAAAGACAGATGATGAATCAACCTAAACTTGCCCGATTCTTTCTTTGGCACTAAACCCAACTGAGACACTCATAAATTTTCGAAGGGTGGTTCAACAAAAGGGCCCGCCATCCTGCCCAGCTCAACCTCCTTCAACAGCTTCTCAGCCACGATCTCAGGATTATCTCTTACTGACTTTAAGTTCTCTGATAAAACCAAACCAGACTGTGGGGCAAACGGGATACAAAAACCTGAAGTAAAACCATCAAGCAGCATTTTTGCCTCCTGTCTCAGATGGTAGCTGCCTAGCCACCGGCGCATCTTTTGTACCTGCACCGGCATCCTCCCCCCTGCCGCTAGCAGCAGATCTGGACGAGGGTTTTTGCCTCTTAAAGCAGCGGAGGGCAGAATGGGCTCCGCCGCAGATGGAGCATTCATGCTTGAATCTGCAGGAGGCAAAAAAACGGCAGTGGCCTTCATTGAACAGCCAAGAGGACCCAGGTCTCTTGGAGGCCGCCCCGGTAGCTGAACCTGAGGCGGCTCCCGAAAGAAAGGGAGCCTGAGGTTTCTGTGACATCAAGAACTGTATCCACACATCTGTCGCCTTAGACACCCAACCAACCTCAGGAGTTGCCGTTAAGCGGCGCCTGAACTCCTCATCATGCCGTCACCATGCCGAACCACCGTGTAACTTATGCGCGGTATAAATCGTGTCTAAATAAACAAACAAATCCTGAGCACAATCCGGCTTCTGCTGCACAATAACGCTTGCCAAAATCGCAAACACCTGCAACCAGTTACCAAATGTCTTTGCCACCTTCGGCACCTTTGCCACCTTCCTCCCCTTTTTCAAAGCGCTTTTCTTTATCCACTGTTAATTGGTCTGGTGGCAACAGCGCCCAAATATCAACAAATTAAAACCTCATTATCTTTTCCTTCAGGTCAGCTGCTAAACGCGTACCCAAAGGGGCAACGCCACAAAAATGTGTATCTCTGAATAACATCCCCGCTGAACCTGAAACCTGCACAGGCGGCAAAGCTGACGCCCCTGGAACTACCACCGAGGTACCAGCCTCTATCTTTGCCAACACCGCCCTCAAGGCACCAACCACATCATCACCTTGCACAGCATTTTTTTTTCACGCATTTTCACAAGATAACTCACCAACAGACGTCGCCGCTGGTGGAAGTGTGGAATGTGTAATGTTGGGTGCAACTACAGGCTGCTGAGCAGCCATTGATACTTGAGTTGAAGGAGGTGTAGGGGGGAGAAGTGACATTGGGGCTGGCGCAGTACTAGCGCCAGCACCCAGCCCGAACCACCTCGCCAGCCGGCCTGGCTGTTTTGGAGGGGGCATTAATGGGCTGGCCTCCGAAACCTGCGCTGCACCCGATCGCGCAGCCAGGTTGTACGCAGGAGGGAGTGAGGGAACTGATCCCGCCGCTACCCTCCTGCGCGCTGCAGAAAAGCTGCGGCGGGTAGCAGGAGCAGCGCGCGATGCGCGCCCTGCTGTCGAGGGAGCCGAGGCCGGGTTCCTGGACGGAGCCCGAGCCCGGCTCCTCGTCTTGATGGGTGACGGACTAAGCCTGCACGGCGCTCTACAGCCGGAGCAGCTGCCAGAGGGGGAGCGGGTCCGGGACTGACCAGCAGCGGAGCCAGCCAGCCGGAGCCCTCCCTCCGCAGCTTCTCCTCCAAAAGGGCCATAATGGCAGGGTCTGCCATACTTGCAGATCCGTGATATCTTTCCTAGCGCGGAGCCGTCCAGAAAGAGGACGGGATGCTCCGCGCCAGGGAATAAATATCCCAGACCTGCACCCCCGCGTGGCCAGCGGAAGCGCTGGCCCCCGCAGAGCTGCCGGGTGGGAGGGATCGAGGGGCGGGCCGTGCTCCAGCAATAGAGCGCGGCCAGTCCAGCAGCCCGAGGGTTTAACAGGAGAAGTCACAAGCTCAGATGTAATCCTTATAGTGATCCTAAATGTCGGCATCTAAATGACTAATAGAGAATCTTTCTTGGTTGAACAAAAGATTGTGAAACCTCCATCTATATTACATCATGTGTAAGATCCATATTATCACCAGGCGACGGTCACTGGATTATGGTTGTAGGATTTCCCATACAGACCTGTCATGTCCTCCTCACACCTGTGACGTCCTGACATCTCTGTGACTAATGGCCAAAATATCCGTCAGATCTGTAATAGATATAATACCGTAATGAGAGGGAGGGGGGAGAAGAGGAGACGTCATCATTCCTATACACATACATATAACCCTCCAGTGATCTGCCATATCCAGGGCAGCCATCAGGAAATTCGGGGCCCCATACAGCAAAAGTGTCTGGGCCCCAACACACCCCAAAACCGAACAAGCCTCCTGCCCCCCGCAGTGACCTTTCACAAACAGGGTTTGAGGCCTGTTGCTACTACAAGGCACACTCTTCTGGTAGATTGCCAATAGGAGTCATACTTTTGGTCAAGTATATTTATTATAGTGCAAATATGGCATCAAAAACTAAAGCATGGTGAACAGTAAACATATAAAAGTGTTTAACAGACAACATATAACAAATATAACATTATAAAGTGCAATTGCTAGGGCCGCCACTATCTTTTAATGTTTTAATAAAGAATTGTGTTAATTACCAGTGGGGGTGCTCCAGTGCACCTAAGGGCTCTTTACGTCACCCTGCCACCAGTCCTGAGGTAATCTGAAGTCCTGGTACCTGTGCCTGCTCAGCAACCTCTGTGAATCACTGCATAAGGGTCAGGACTTCATATTTCCTCAGAACCAATGGGAAGGAAAAGAAGGAGCGTTCATTGCATGCCCCAAGGAAACCTAAAGTCCCAGCACCTGCACACTGATTCACAGAGGCTGCTGAGCAGGCACAGGTATCGGGATTTCGGATCACCGCAGGACTGGCCGCTGGGTGACATAAGGAGCCCTTAGGTGCACTGGAGCACTCCCACTGCTCCTAAGCTGGTAATTAACATAATTCTTTATAAAAGCATTAAAGGATAACCATAGAGGCCATTTTGATGGAACTTACAGTGCTGAAGTCAGGGTCATCAGGTGCATAGCATGATACCTCTGCCACATACACTGTGCCCTCTGTATATAGTGCCATATGCCCTCTGTGTATAGTGCCACATTTTAACAAGTCGCATCATTGTGTTTATTATCTCTGTACAGTGACATCGCTGTGTGTATTATTCCTGTACTGTGACATCACTGTGTTTGTTATCCCTGTACAGTGACATCACTGTGTGCATTATCCCTGTACTGTGACATCAACGTGTGTATTACCCCTGTACTGTGACATCACTGTGTGTATTATCCTGTACTGTGACATCACTGTGTGCATTATCCCTGTACTGTGACATCACTGTGTGTATTACCCCTGTACTGTGACATCACTGTGTGTATTATCCCTGTACTGTGACATCACTGTGTGTATTATCCCTGTACTGTGACATCGCTGTGTGTATTATCCCTGTATTGTGACATCACTGTGTGTATTATCCCTGTACAGTGACATCACTGTGTGTATTATCCCTGTACTGTGACATCGCTGTGTGTATTATCCCTGTACTGTGACATCACTGTGTTTATTATCCCTGTACAGTGACATCACTGTGTGTATTATCCCTGTACTGTGACATCACTGTGTTTATTATCCCTGTACAGTGACATCACTGTGTTTATTATCCCTGTACAGTGACATCTCTGTGTGTATTATCCCACTGCAGGAAGAGTATATACCCCTCACACTACAACTGACCACACTGTTCCCCCACATATATCATATATACCCCTCACACCACAACTGATCACACTGTGCCCCCCACATATATCATATATACCCATCACACCACAACTGACCACACTGTACCCCACATATATCATATATACCCCTCAGACTACAACTGACCACACTGTTCCCCCACATATATCATATATACCCCTCACACCACAACTGATCACACTGTGCCCCCCACATATATCATATATACCCCTCACACCACAACTGACCACACTGTGCCCCCACATATATCATATATACCCCTCACACACACTCCAAAATATCCAATGTAAGGTGAAACAAGTAGTCTTCTTTATTCCATGTTTAAGCAAGAGTACAATAAAGTAGAGCGATGTTTTGGCTCACAGGGAACCTTTATCAAGCTTGATAAATAAGAAAACGCTGAAAACCATAACAATAACTGATGACAATAACCCCACACCACAATGCTGGCTCACTATAGACACTAGGAATATAACAGGACATGTACAGTACAAGCTCAGAGATGTCTCACACTAGAAGGTTAGTCAGTTAATACATTACCGGTACTGCAGAAGTGGCGTCTAGTACCTCACAGGTGACTTCTACTTCTTCTACTTCAGGGCCAGAATCGACGTAACCTATGGCTAAAGAATCTTCCACCAGATGTCTTTTGCTCCTGGCAGCGCATGCCCCACACTGTTCACCTAAAAATACCACAGTTACTCACAGTATAATGTCACCTGATTAACAGAAATATGCCCCCCCAAATATACCCCACAATAAAACCTCTGTGTTCCCTGCATATATTACTATACTACAGACCCTGAGTAATACTGTACCCCTAATTATATGTCACCCCCCAATTACACAATATATGGTTCCCCCATGACTTCATTTATATATTGCCCCCTTTAATGAATTAATTTACCGACTTATGGCCCTTTCTGATATACTGGGGCGCCACATGAATTTTAGAGACTGGACCCTCTAATTTAATTATTTAATATACTGCCCCCTCACCCCACCCTGTGAACTATTTTACATACTGGGCCTCACCCCCAATAAATTTCATACACTGGCTTCCTCTAAACTATTTTATATTCTGCCCCCTCCATTAATTATGCAGTATACTGGACCCCCAAATGAATTTTGTACACTTTACTCTTTGGTTCAGTAAGATCACAGGGAAACTACATTTATACAGGTTTTATTGAATTTTAATACATCTTAAAAAATTAAAACCTCATCACGAGTATAAGCCAAGTTTTTCAGCACAAAAAATGTGCTAAAACCTCAAACTCAGCTTATACTCGAGTCAATAAAAAAAAAAGAAAGTCAAAACCCACCTTTCCTGCGGCAGGTGCGTTTTGACTTTCTTTTTTTGAGTGCTACAAGGGGCAGGAGCTGGCTATATTCGGGGGCAGGAGCTGGCTATATATACGGGGGCAGGAGCTGGCTATATTCGGGGGCAGGAGCTGGCTATATTCGGGGGCAGGAGCTGGCTATATACGGGGGCAGGAGGAAGGCTATATACGGGGGCAGGAGGAAGGCTATATACGGGGGGCAGGAGGAAGGCTATATACGGGGGCAGGAGAAAGGCTATATACGGGGGCAGGAGAAAGGCTATATACGGGGGCAGGAGGAAGGCTATATACGGGGGCAGGAGCTGGCTATATTCTGGGGCAGGAGCTGGCTATATTCGGGGGCAGGAGCTGGCTATATATACGGGGGCAGGAGCTGGCTATATATACGGGGGCAGGAGCTGGCTATATTCAGGGGCAGGAGCTGGCTATATTCGGGGGCAGGAGCTGGCTATATACGGGGGCAGGAGGAAGGCTATATACAGGGGCAGGAGGAAGGCTATATACGGGGGCAGGAGGAAGGCTATATACGGGGGCAGGAGGAAGGCTATATACGGGGCAGGAGGAAGGCTATATACGGGGCAGGAGGAAGGATTTATAGGGGCAGGAGGAAGGCTTTATAGGGGCAGGAGGAAGGCTAAACGGGGGAAGGATCTGGTTATATGTACGGGCAGGAGGAAGGCTATACAAGGGCAGGATCTGGTTATATATATACGGGGCAGGAGGAAGGCTATACAATGGCAGGAGCTGGCTATATACGGAGGCAGAGGCAGGCTATATCGGGGGCAGGTGCTGGGTATATATGGGGGCTGGCTGGCTGTATACGGGGCAGGAGGAAGGCTATATCAGGTTGGCTTATACTTGAGTGTATAAGGTACTGAGATGTGTGAGGAGTCAAGAGCTGACGTCTTCATTGCTACCATTTTGAGGGCTGTGCGACATTTTGATCAGTTTTTATTACATTTTTTATGTTATGTAAAATTGTGTAAAAGTTGCGTTTCGGATATTTGGGCGCTATTTTCAGTAATGTGGTTCAACACCAGCAATAACCGTTTTTATATTTTGATAGATCAGATATTTTGAGATGCGGCGATACCTAATGTGTTTGTGATTTTTACTGTTTATTAAATTTAATATCAGTTCTAGGGAAGGGGGGGATTTATTTTTTATACTTTTTTTTTACTACTTTTTAGAGTACTTTAACCCTAGATGGTGTTATCATTCCTACCATATACTACAATACTACTGTATATGTATTGCAGTTTATGGCATTTTTATAAAGTATTCATTACAATGAGCCACTGGTACATTGTAACGAAACTGCAGATGCCATGCAGCCTTGGGTCTGATGAAGACCCAAGGCTATTATGGCAACCAATGATAGGAATAAAGATGGTGGCGCCGCACCTCTGTGCCATACATGTAAACCTCAGAGCGTGAGGGAATTAATATTCTACCCCCCCCCCCACACACACACACAATTAACTATTTAATATGCTGCCCCTCCCAGAATTAACTACTTAATGCCCCCATAATAAACTATTTAAAGGGGTTGTCCGAGTTTAAAAAAAAATATATATATATGTGGCCGGGAGGGGGCTGCCTAAAATAATAAAGATGTACTTACCTCCGGTGCCCTCCGGTATCCAGCGCTGCTGTCTCTCCGGTCCGGGCGCCATGTAAACAAACATGGCCGCCGGAGCAGCGCTGGACTCAGCTTCCGGCCGGCCGTGGCCGGGTACGCCTATCCGTCCCTATACACAGTATTGTGTATGGGGGCCGGAAGGTTGTCGGGTCCGGCCGGAACTGAGTCCAGCGCTGCTCCGGCGGCCATGTTTGTTTACATGGCGCCCGGACCAGAGCGACAGCAGCGCTGGATACGGGAGGGCACCGGGAGGTAAATACAGCTTTATTGTTTTAGTCAGCCCGCTCCCGGCCACATATAGTTTTTTTTTTAAAACTCGGACAACCCCTTTAATATGCTGTCCCCCATAATAAAATATTTTATATGCTGGCCCCCCCACAATTAACTATTTTATATGCTGCCCCCCCACAATTAACTATTTTATATGCTGCCCCCCCCCACAATTAACTATTTTATATGCTGCCCCCCCCACAATTAACTATTTTATATGCTGCCCCCCACCATTAACTATTTAATATGCTGCCCCCCCACCATTAACTATTTAATATGCTGCCCCGCCACCATTAACTATTTAATATGCTGCCCCCCCATAATAAACTATTTAATATGCTGCCCCCCCATAATAAACTATTTAATATGCTGCTGCCCCCCCCACACACAATTAACTATTTAATGTGCTGCCCACGACAAATTAATTAATTTAGATATTTATGCCCCCACCATCTTTTAATACTGTTTGATTAAAAAAAAACATTTTACTCACCTCAGGTCCCGTGTCTTGCTTCGTCTTGCCGCGTCCGGGAAGGAAGGGGTGCGCGGCCGCGTGGTGACGTCATCACGCGGCCGCGCATCCCAGTTCATGGAGCGATGTGCGCTGGGGTTGTCTTCCGGCCACATCGCTCCAGTAATAGTGCTCGAGCGGCCGGAAATGGCCGCATCGAGCACTATATAGTGACGGGCAGGAGCTTCCGGTCCGGACGGACGGAGGCCCCTGCCCGACTGCCGATGGTCGAGGCCTGCCGGGGGCCACAGCAGGAGCCGGATCATTGGAGCGCCAGCCCGGGGGCCCCCAATCAATAAATTTGCATCCGGGGGCCCGGCGCTGGCGCTCCAAGAGCGCCAATGATGATCCGGCTCTGTGTGCAGCACAGACCGCACAGTCTGCGGCCCACCGGCCGGGCCCCCGGGCCCCCCCCCCCCCTAGTGTCTTAGAGTCCGGGCCCCATAGGGCAGTACCAGTTGTACTGCCCTATCGGCGGCCCTGGCCATATCCAATCAGGCGATCAGCAGAGCAGCAATTTTTGGGCTAATATTTTATTCAAGAATTATTACAGCTACCCCCGTATTGCTCTTAGAGGGTCCCATAGGTCCTATTAGGCCTAATGCACACGTGCAGTGGTCATGATCTGGATGCCCAATTTGGGGCCAGATATCGCCCACCATTGAGGTCTATTGCTCCAGGTCACGGTGTGTTGAGTATATCATCTCTCACGGCACTGTGACTGGGCTGGGTAGCCTCCTCTCTATGGAGGACTCACCCCTCCCATCTCCAACCAACCCAAAACATCCCCTGGTGTGCAGCCCATTACATGTATGTAGCCTTTCATGGATAAATCTATAGATTCTACTTAACATCTTCATTAGACAAGGAGTCATTGGCGGTGAAGCTAAAGGCCCATCTATAGATATTGCCATGGAAGGGCCAACCTACATCTCTGAATTCTCCAAATATAGATCTATGATTTCGGCTCTCAGACAGATCTGCCACAAACTTAAAGGGGTATTCTCGTCTTGGCATTTACATTCAATTTTATTAATCTGCCATATATATACATTTCTTCAATTAGATCTTATTAAAAAAACTGTGTGAAGATTATTTTTCATAAATGTTGCCATATGGTCCCTTAGAAACAAGTCTGTGTCCTTGGATACGGCCACCTCTGCTGGAGTGATTTCACAAAGTAACAAAAAGTTTTTGTATATGAAATGTCCGGGAGTTACTGCATGTCCCACTGCCGTCCTGTGGTAATGATCGCTGAATCCAGGTGTTCAGAGCTCAATAGCGCATGTCTGGCCACCACTTCCAAAATGAGAGGTGGTCGTATCCAAGGAAGCTATCTCGTTTCTAAGGGACAACATGGCAACATTTATGAGAAATTATCTTCACACAGGAACATTTTTTTTAAATAACATCCAATCAGAAGAAATGTTTACATATGGAAAATGAATTAAAATTAATGTAAGTGCCCAGATGGGAAAACACCTTAAACGCTTCCCTAAAGAAAAAAGGATATTTTTTTATCATAAACATGAACATGCCTTAAATATCATAACACCCAACTTAAATATCATATTGTGTTGTGTCCCAATGTATTAGAAAGACTCATCGCCAGAAATGAGGTCCCACAACCCTTTCCATGCTTGGTGTCATAACCACCATGTATGAGCTCTAACACACATGTGTAGCTCTATCCTATAGAGGTGAATATAGAAAGTTATGTATATTAGGTTTTGTGATGTGTGTCATTATAAGCCATAAAATTATTTTTCTTAGAACTCTGTCCACGTGATTCCTCCTGGAAATCTAAGAATACATCCACAACGTGACACTACCATTTACTGTGCCTTCAGTCTTTTACAAAGAGATTGGTACAAAGGGGCTCCCAAGGATCGACCATCAATAGTTGAAGAGTTGGCACTAGACATCTGTGGTCATCTGGACAACCACAAGGACATAGAGCTGGCAGTAGTTGACTCCTTCAGCCACGGCTAGCATACATTTTCATTAAGAGCCATGTCTCCAGTAGAGATTTCTGAACACTACAGGGGCAAGGAGCCAGCTGCTTCCAGCTCCTAGACTTTATGTATATGGGGCATCAAACAGTTGATCATATGGGTGTTGTGTGTCATTGCTCCAACAATCAACTACTGAAAATAGGCCATCAATAAAAATTCCTGAGCAAACCCATTTTCCAGGAGGAAAATCCATCCTAGACATAAGCCGGTGACCAGTGACATTTTGTGGCCCTTCTATGCCTTGACCCTGATGTATCAGCTAGATATCCAAGTATAATAGACACATGACTCCATACACCGTCATAGGCCAGGACCATAACAAAAGCTCCATAAACCGTCATAGGCCAAGACCATAACAATGGCTTCATAGACCATAACAATGGCTTCATAGACCATAACAATGGCTCCATACTCCATTGTAGGTCAAGATCATAACAATGACTCCATACACTGTAATAGGCCGAGACCATAACAATAGCTCTATACACCGTCATAGGCTGGGACCATAACAATGACTCCATACATTGTCATAGGCTGAGACCAAAACAATGGCTTCATAAACCGTAATAGGCCAAGACCATAACAATGGCTCCATACACCGTGATAGGCTAGGCCATAACAATGGCTCCATAAACCTTCAAAGGCTGAGACCATAACAATGGCTCTATACAATGTCATAGGCCAAGACCATAACAATGGCTTCATACACTGTAATAGGCCGAGACCATAACAATGGCTCCATACACCGCCGTAGGCCGAGACCATAACAAAAGCTCTATACAATGTCATAGGCCAAGACCGTAACAATGGCTCCATACACCGCTGAGGGGTTAACATTATCTTTCACATAAACACAATTTTAATAAGTAGTGTATACAGGGCCCATTCTAGCATTTATGCTGTCTCAGGTGAAAATTATAATGCCGCTCCCCCCCCCCTTATGTAACGTTTAGATGGGTGTAATATGTGTGCTTTATATTAGCAGAATGATTACTGAACCTCCTATAGTTCATAGGAACTTGAGTTAGAACACCATAACAGAGGGAGAAATAGGGGAAGGACAATGTAAAATAAAAGAAATTACTCATTAATGTGAATGTTACATGTTCTGTGCAACTGTTTGGACAAGTTCTGGATGGCAGGTGTGAATATGCAGGGCCGGATTAAGGTTGGTGGGGGCCCCTGGGCGCAAAATCTGGTGGAGGCCCCCACTGAGTGCAGCGTGCATACACGTCCTGCTGCTCACTATCCACACAGTAACACAGCTATATACAGCCGCCTCACCCCCAGTAACACAGCTACATACAGCCGCCTCACCCCCAGTAACACAGCTACATACAGCCGCCTCATCCCTAGTAACACAGCTACACACAGCCACCTCATCCCCAGTAACACAGCTACATACAGCCGCCTCATCCCTAGTAACACAGCTACACACAGCCACCTCATCCCCAGTAACACAGCTACATACAGCCGCCTCATCCCCAGTAACACAGCTACATACAGCCGCCTCGCCCCCAGTATCACAGCTACATACAGCCGCCTCACCTCCAGTATCACAGCTACATACAGCCACCTCATCCCCAGTAACACAGCTATACACAGCCGCCTCACCCCCAGTAACACAGCTACATACAGCCGCCTCGCCCCCAGTAACACAGCTACATACAACCGCCTCATCCCCAGTAACACCGCTACATACAGCCGCCTCATCCCCAGTAACACCGCTACATACAGCCGCCTCGCCCCCAGTAACACAGCTACATACAGGCGCCTCATCCCCAGTAACACAGCTACATATAGCCGCCTCACCCCCAGTAACACAGCTACACACAGCCGCCTCATCCCCAGTAACACCGCTACATACAGCCGCCTCGCCCCCAGTAACACAGCTACATACAGGCGCCTCATCCCCAGTAACACAGCTACATATAGCCGCCTCACCCCCAGTAACACAGCTACACACAGCCACCTCATCCCCAGTAACACAGCTACATACAGCCGCCTCATCCCCAGTAACACAGCTACATACAGCCGCCTTGCCCCCAGTATCACAGCTACATACAGCCGCCTCGCCCCCAGTATCACAGCTACATACAGCCACCTCATCCCCAGTAACACAGCTATACACAGCCGCCTCACCCCCAGTAACACAGCTACATACAGCCACCTCATCCCCTGTAACACCGCTACATACAGCCACCTCATCCCCAGTACCACAGCTGCATACAGCCGCCTCATCCCCAGTAACACAGCTACATACAGCTGCCTCATCCCCAGTAACACAGCTACATACAGCCGCCTCATCCCCAGTAACACAGCTACATACAGCCGCCTCATCCCCAGTAACACAGCTACACGCAGCCACCTCATCCCCAGTAACACAGCTACATACAGCCGCCTCATCCCCAGTAACACAGCTACATACAGCCACCTCATCCCCTGTAACAACGCTACATACAGCCGCCTCATCCCCAGTACCACAACTACATACAGCCGCCTCATCCCCAGTAACACAGCTACATACAGCTGCCTCATCCCCAGTAACACAGCTACATACAGCCGCCTCATCCCTAGTAACACAGCTACATACAGCTGCCTCATCCCCAGTAACACAGCTACATACAGCCGCCTCACCCCCAGAAACACAGCTACACACAGCCGCCTCACCCCCAGTATCACAGCTACATACAGCCGTCTCGCCCCCAGTAACACAGCTACACACAGCCGCCTCACCCCCAGTATCACAGGTACACACAGCCGCCTGGCCCCCAGTAACACAGCTACATACAGCCGCCTGGCCCCCAGTAACACAGCCGCCTCACCCCCAGTAACACAGCTACATACAGCTGCCTCATCCCCAGTAACACAGCTACATACAGCTGCCTCATCCCCAGTAACACCACTACACACAGCCGCCTCGCACCCAGTAACACATCTACATACAGCAGCCTCATCCACAGTAACACAGCTACATACAGCCACCTCATCCCCTGTAACACCGCTACATACAGCCGCCTCATCCCCAGTACCACAGCTACATACAGCCGCCTCATCCCCAGTAACACCACTACACACAGCCACCTCATCCCCAGTAACACCGCTACATACAGCCGCCTCATCCCCAGTACCACAGCTACATACAGCCGCCTCATCCCCAGTAACACAGCTACATACAGCCACCTCATCCCCTGTAACACAGCTACATACAGCTGCCTCATCCCCAATAACACACCTACATACAGCCGCCTCATCCCCAGTAACACAGCTACATACAGCCACCTCATCCCCTGTAACACCGCTACATACAGCCACCTCATCCCCAGTACCACAGCTACATACAGCCGCCTCATCCCCAGTAACACAGCTACATACAGCTGCCTCATCCCCAGTAACACAGCTACATACAGCCACCTCATCCCTAGTAACACAGCTACATACAGCTGCCTCATCCCCAGTAACACAGCTACATACAGCCGCCTCACCCCCAGTAACACAGCTACACACAGCCGCCTCACCCCCAGTATCACAGCTACATACAGCCGCCTCGCCCCCAGTAACACAGCTACACACAGCCGCCTGGCCCCCAGTATCACAGCTACACACAGCCGCCTGGCCCCCAGTAACACAGCTACATACAGCCGCCTCACCCCCAGTAACACAGCTACACACAGCCGCCTCACCCCCAGTATCACAGCTACATACAGCCGCCTCGCCCCCAGTAACACAGCTACACACAGCCGCCTGGCCCCCAGTATCACTGCTACACACAGCCGCCTCGACCCCAGTAACACATCTTTATATATACCTTCACCCCTACCAGATATGCAGTCCCATTTAACCCGCAGTTTATACAATTACACTCATTTATACACTGATATATACACACCTTCTACACTCGTATGCTTGCACCCATATATATACAAGTATACACACACATTTATGTACCCATATACATTTATACACTAATACACAAACTCATAAAGTATATACACATATACAGTATATATACATATATACATCACACATACGATATACACATTATATAATATATATATATATATATATATATATATATATACACACACACATACAGTATACACTGACCATATATACACATACATGCAGTATAAAAATACCATATACACACATGCTGCTTATACATAGAATATACACACACACACACACATTCAGTATACAGAGCATATACATACATACCATATACACAGCATATAAACATAAACATACATCATATATACATATATATATGCATATATTTAAATGTGCACATATATATGCTTATACAAATATATGCGTGTATAAATACAGTAAATGCATCTATACACAGTATATACATATATAGACAGGAAATGCATATATACACAGTATACACATATATAGACAGGAAATGCATATATACACAGTATATACATATATAGACAGGAAATGCATATATACACAGTATATACATATATAGACAGGAAATGCATATATACACAGTATATACACATATAGACAGTAGATGCATATATACACAGTATATACACATATAGACAGTAGATGCATATATAAACATATAGACAGTAGATGCATATATACACATATACACAGTATATACATATATACACAGTATATACACAGTAGATGCATATATACACATATATACACAGTATATACACAGTAGATGCATATATACACAATATATAAATAAATAGACAGTAGATGCATATATACACACATACACTGTATATACAGCATATATACACACACAGATAAATACATATGTATTGTATACTTACCCTTTTTGGATGATGACCAGCCGTCACGTCATGCGGGTGTTCCGGGTGGTTCTTGTTTGGCATGGGGGGGTCGGTTGCCGGTTTGGACGGGAGGGGGGAAACGCATGTCAGGCCGGGGAGAGCGGGGGGGGGGGGGGGGGTGAGGCGGATCAAGCGGAGGACGGCCACTGGTTCCAGGGGGGGATGGGGGAGCGGAGGACGGACGCCTGTTTCGGGGGGGGGGGGGTTGTGCTCGGGACGGTGGACAGACGCTTGTTCCAGCTGGGGGGGGGGGTGCGATAGAAGTGGAGGACGGACGCTTGTTCCGCCAGGGGAGGGAGGATCGGAGGATGGACGCATGTTCTGGTGGGGGGGGGGGGGCGGAGAACGGCCGCTTGTTTGGGGGAGGGAGCAGGGGACGGGCATTGTTCGGGGGGGGGGGGGAGGAGCGGAGGACAGCCGCTTGTTCGGACGGGGGAGGAGGGAGCGCGAGGGGGGTTACGAGCGGGCGAGGAGGCCTACTAATGCACCGGGATGGGCGGGCAGGGAGGCGGTCACTTGTGCCGGGGTCGGGCGGACGGCTCAGGGAGGTGGCAGCTGAGGAGTCAGTGCCGGGGGAGCGCGATCTGCTGGGGGCCCCCTGGGGGGGCAAGATGGTGGGGGCCCCGCCTATAATCCGGCCCTGTGAATATGTGATAAAATAAGGCAAAGATCATCCTTTTACACCTTTCGGTGACCTTCACATGAACGTGTGCAGGACTTGGGGCACATAAAAGTGATGAGTGCAGATGACAATACAATACACAGCCCGGGCAGTCTGCTCATAATCTGCCTATGAAAACCATAGCTGTGTATGAGCCCATGAAAAGGTTATGGAGACGTGTGCTATAGAAGCAACATTTTTAACTGTTTAAGTGACAGTTGTTAATGAGAGCTACATATGAAGATCTCAATGCCAACCATAACTATAACCCTGAATATCTGCATCTCTGGCTCAAAGAAACACCACTGCTCCTCCGTATATATAAGAAAAATAAAAAGAACATAAACGGTCAATAATTTATGTCCCATAGTGTAGAAGTTTATATTGACCACTGATACACTGCGGCACATTTACTTAGAACAGTGCAGGGTGTACTATGTGCAGTTACCTGTCTATAGTGCAGGATTTCTGGTGCACGTTCTTCATGAATCTGCACTGCTCTGACAGAGGGCATCGCTTTTTTTGGTGCACCTTTAACATGGGGCGTGTGACACAATTCTGTCTGACTTTGCATGATAAATGTGACGGTCCGAATGATCACTGGAACGTCCCTTTCAATGACAAAGTGTTTTTAAAGTGAAAAATAGTGCAGCCGCGACACAAAAGAGTTGCGTGCAACAGAAATGTGGCGCAGACACTTCTTAAATACCTGTGAACTAACATCGCTCAGGCCCTTTAATAAAAAGCCCCCATTTATAAACACATAACCATAAAACACGCAGACTCACTTTTTGTTGGGTATAAAAAGATGGTCACAGCTTCATTTAATTAACAATTCAAAATCTTTATCTCGTAAAGGCACTTGTAAAATCGTTCCATCGGCTCGGCCGCTGTATGCCAGCTGGCCTCCCAGCTGCCAAGTCGGCCAATCGAGCCTTCACATCCATCGCTCACTTTCCGCCACCAGCAGGGCTGTGTACCCCTACACGGTGCTGCGACCACCACCCAACAAAAAGAGAGCCTGCTCAATACCGTCTTGAATGCCCGATAAGAAAATATCTGTGCCGATGTCGTTTAAATGGGCCACATCCTCATGCCTCATATTGGCATTATTGCCCTCCAATTCCCTGTGACGCACTACAACCCCACAACGCCCTTGAACATAACGGGACATTCTCGTATTAATGGTACGTCTGGCCCTCTCAACTGCCGAGCGATCCCAGGATCCCCTCCATACCACCCGGGGAATCACCTCCGACCATACCACCACGACCTCGGTGAAAAAACAACATAATGCGCTCAAGGTCTTAAGCGTAAGTAATTTGGCCACCCGTACAGTGCAAAGATCGTTACCCCCCGCATGTAAAACTAACACCACCGGGCCAGACGTAGATCTACTAATCGACACCGCCTCCGGGAGCACTTGGACACATATCAAACCTTGAATGCCCGCCCCCCCCTTTTTTTTCCCTATTTGTCTTTACCCCTCCCCCTTTTTCTTGGTCTATGTCTTAGTTATTTATTTGTTTTTTATGGAAGTTGTTTAGTTGTTATAGAAAGGCTTATTGTACATAAATGTATTTTACAAGAAAGTTTGCTTGGACGCAGTAGTCCGACATGTGTGTGGGAAATAGGCTACAACCACACACGGGCGAACTAAAAGGCTAGGAGCCAGAAGTATGGGTCCACCCAAATCGGCTTTGGCTCCCAATATTATTTCATATGTACAAGTAACAAAATTGTTATTTTTGCTTTGTATTGTTTACAAAAAAGTTTAATAAAAAGAGTTTTAAAACAAAACAAACCTTGAATGCCCCTCCAACACACATCAGCTTGATGAAACCCAAGCCTCCGGCCACCCGGCCGACATGCGGCCCTCTGTCCGGCCCAGAAAATGTAAGAATGTCCCAGTAACCAAACCACCGGCCTAGGGCGCACTGTACCAGCAACTCCTGAAAAATAAGAACAACAACACATCATTACAAAAATTACAATAAATCAGGGCGTATGTAGCGCGCGAAACACGCCGGCCTCCACCGTCCGATTTTCATCACCTAAGCAACCGGGAGTCCAGCCCTGGCTGCCTCCATCGCTGCGTGCCGTAACTCCTGTGATCTACCCCCAGCGCCCCAAGGCACTTCCGAAAAACAGCTTGAAACTGGTAACGCGTGAGAGGGGAGCCGTCCTCATGTACCAGAAAATGCAATCCCGACAACGCGAACGAAGAAAATTTGCGCACCAACGAAACCGGGCACGAAGGGCTGTCAACCGACCCCAAACGAATCCAGGCACCCCTACCAAAAACATCGGTATTTGAACGTCGCACCCGTATGCGAACAAACCCAGAACCCAAAGCCACGTCAGCCTTCAACAACCCGCCCGGTTTAGCCGCGGAAGGGGGAACCAATTCGCCTACCCGGAAAGCGCCGAAAAAGGTGAGGCTAAATGCCGTCGAAAAAAAGCAAAGATTCAAAAAGGGAGGCGCAAACCACAGAACACCCCTTAATCAAGTCGCACAGCAAAAGAAAAGAAACCGGCCGCCGCGATTCGCCCGGGATATGCTCCCTGCGCCAACCCTTCAAGGCCTGTCTGATGATAAAAGATTTCGTAGGATCAGCCAACCCCAAAAATTGCAAAAAGAACGACACTCCAGCTAGCCGACGCTGCGCCACCGCCCCCGACACCCCAGCATCCCTCATGTTCAACAAGTAATCCTGAGTAACCCTCGTTCTCATAGCAGGATCCCTCCAGATGTCCCTGTCCCCAGCCGCATGCAACCAAGCACTCCACGCCTTACCATACTGTTGCCAAGTTGCAGGGGCAACCGAAGATCGAACCTGAAAACCTGAAAATCAAGTCAAAATAGCGGGTCACCAGTTACATTGTCAACACCAGGAACATGTTGTGCCCTGCCATTCTAGGCATTTAAGGACCAGATGCCTCAGCAACGCCAACACTAGTAGGGAAGAAGAGGTCAGTTTGTTAACAGCAAATACAACCCCCAAGCTATCAGTCCAAAAACAAATACGCTTATTCGCTAACAAGTGTCCCCACAGCTCGACGGAGACCACAATCGGGAAGAGTTCGAGCAACGTCAGATTACGAACCAACCCTGAAGCCGACCATTCATGCGGCCAGGGTTCTGCGCACCATGAAGACCCGAAAATCGCTCCGAAACCATGCGCCTGCGGCGTCCGTGAACAGCGAAATCTTGGAATTAGAGACTTCGGGGGCTTTCCAGCACGTCCTGCCATTATACGTCATCAAAAAACTCTCCCACACCCGCAGGTCAGCCCGGAGCGGAGCGGAAATACGAATGTGATGTTCCCGGGTGACGAGCCCCTTTCGTGGCCAAAGACAAGCGCCGCAAAAAAACCCTGTCCATAGGCATGACCTGACATGCGAAAACCTGCAAACCCAATAACGATTGCATCTGCTGCAGCGTGACCTTCTCAACCGAACAAAAACCCTTCACCAACGACAAAAGCCTATCCCTAGGCAAACGGAAGACCATTGCCTCTGAATCAAGCTCAATGCCAAGAAAAGAAAAATCGTGCAAGGGCCCTCCGTCTTTTCTGCCGATAACGGGACCCCGAATCCCGCCATGAAGAACTGAAAAGACTTCAACAGATGTAAGCAAACAGGGGACGCAGACGGCCCCACAAACAAAAAATCATCCAGGTAGTGAGTGACTGACCGAAAGCCAGTTTCGTACCGAACCACCCACTCCAGGAATGAACTGAAAAGTTAAAAATATTTGCATGAAATGGAGCAGCCCATGGGGAGGCAGGTGTCGTAATAATACATCCCATCGACCATTCAACCCAAAAGATGATAGCAGTCTGGGAGCACAGGCAGAAGCCGGAAAGCGGACTCAATGTCCGATTTTGCCAACAACGCCCCCTTGCACGCTTGCCGCAACATGAAAACCGCCCTGTTGAATGAGACGTAGGATACAGACGCCTGCTCCGGAGAAATTCCGTCATTCACCGACGAACCCTTGGGGAAGGATAAGTGGTGAATGAGTCTAAACTTCCCAGGCTCCTTTTTTGGGACAACACCTAACACCTCAGGTTTGGAAATGGCCGAGATGAAAAGGGGCCTTCAATGCGGCCCATATCCACCTCCTTGCCTACCTTTTCCTGGAGGACATCCAGGTGCTCCTCTGCGGACTTTAGATTCACTGCAAAAGAACCAACTGGGGAAAAATTGAAAACTGAAAAAAACAAACGAAAAAGCAAAAACTAAGCTGTCCCGCCGCTTCCTTACCAGGATACCGGCCGAGCCAGTTGGACATCTCGCAAACGTTCACCGGTGTCTTTTTGTTCGGCACTAGCGCCCTTCCCCCCGTGCCTACCGGCCCACTTGACTACCGAGTGGTTTCCACCGCAAGTGGAGCACTCGTGCCTGTATTTGCACAGCCCGTAGAGCCTGCAATGGCCCTCGTTGAAGAGCCAGCAGGCCCCAGGGCGCCTGACGGCCGCCGAACCATTGCCGGTATTCCCGGCGGCCACAGAGTGAAAGGGGGGGGGTTGCTGAGACACCATCAAGCGGATCCAATCATCGGCCGCCTTCATACCCCAACCCATCCCCGGCTCCAAAGACAACCTCCTCCTAAAATCTTCATCGTACCACCACCAGGCGGAACCCCCATGAGACTTATAGGACGAATAAATAACAACCTGATAAATAAACAATTCTGAACAGCGTTCAGGGTGTTTCTGACCCATCACGCACCCCAACACCGAAAAGGCGTGCAGCCAATTATTAATGGTTTTAGCCACCCTTTGTTTCCGATCCTGAGACCTGGCCGTCATAACAACCCTCTCCTTATCCACCGTATGTTGATCCACCGAAATCAGTGACCAAATATCTATATATGCGTTAGCCCAGATCTTCGCCTTAACCTCGTCATGCACACGAGAGCCGAGGGGGCTAACGCTGCAATAAACAGAATCCTTGGGTATCACAGAAACGGTGGAGGGAGCGGGCGTGACTGCCGGTGCTGAAGGAGAGGGAGAGGGGTACTTGTCAAGCAATGCCTTCAAAGATGCTACAATATCAGAACCCGCTGCACCATCCCCACTCCCCCAAGCACCCGCATATTGGAGCTCACCAGTCGGAAGCACCACTGGAGGAGCCGCTGGAGGCTGAGATACCGTAGCCGGAAAAGGCTGTGCAACCTGCACCGGAGCCGATATCACTGGAACAGGAGGAGGCTGCGGATCTGGAATGGACCTCCTGGAAGAAGCGGACTCCCGAACTCCCCGCCTACGGCGTCTACGCCCAGACATCGCCGTGGCGCTGGAAGAACCCTCAGAGCATGATGGGGACCGCCACCTAGACGATCTGGATCGCCTCGACCGCTTTGAGGACCTAGAACCAGCACTCAATCTGTAAAGATACACCGCAGATCCACGGCGGGAGCACCTATGGGTTTCCTGGTAGGAGGTAGAAGATTGCGAAGACTGGCTGCGAGACCTATTGCGCCTGCGCCCTGGGGCACTGAACCCCGGGAGGGACAAGGGGGGTGGCGAGCTGTACTGCGCTGCCGCAGGCTGTACCGCTTGCCCCCCAAAAGGCATCCCATCCGGCCCCAGAGGCTGGGACTGGTACTGAAGGGGCTGCTCTGTACCAGTAGCCGGCGTTAGCCCCTGCGGGGGCATGCCTGATGCTGGGGGCGCCTGCGGAGGGATACTTGCAGGAGCAGGCGCGTGGGTAACACCTACAGGGGGGGGTTGGAGAGAGGGGGGGGGCGGAGACGGACCCCCCGCACCAGGCTGGATAGTCACTGAGACCCCGCCATCCGCCTGAGAGTGGGCGGAGCTCTCAGAAGAAGAAGGCTCCGAGCTGGCTGTAGTGCCCATAACTGTGTTCGGCGCGCGTGGAGGAGCTAAAATGGCGGCCGCGCACTGATGAGCAGTAACTTCTTCCGCCGGAGCAGGTGACCGGAAGTGGGCGGCAGAAGGGGACGAGACGTGCACCGCGCCGACAGCCTGCAGGGGGAGCGCGCACCGCGGGAGCCTCGCAGGAGCGCGCGGACCTGGCGGAATGCCGAGATCCCTTGGACCCGGTAAGGCACTGGCTAGAACGAGGGCGGGAGGAAGGGGATGACGAGGGACTAAGCCAGGATGGCGGGCGCGACACACGCACCGACCGGCGCCCTCCGCTGGGACTAACCGCAGGTGCTGTACCCGGCGTTTGAACAGATGACAAGAACTGCTGCAGCCAGCCTTCCCCCTCCGTTTGCATGCGGGCACGGAAGGCCGCCGCAAGAGGGTCCTCCATGATACACAGGCTTCAAACCTGGACACAGCACTGTTAGGGATTTTTATGCAGGGCCCCAACAGCCCTCTTGACTTTTGTAAGGTGAGTCCTAATTAACCCTTTGAGGGAGGATGAGATAGCTGCCGGCAGCGAGCTGACAGAGTAAATGAAAGACACAGTCGGTCTTCCGAGATCTCAAATCAAACTGTTTATTTCAAACAGATACAGCTATATTTTAACACATAGAGATCAGCATTTGGGGTGTTGATAAGGACTTAGATCCTATTGGCCATTATGCTTTTGTACCAGCACATTCTGGGAAAAATGACTAGGCCTTGTTTACAGCCATGCTTATCTACACAATGGCTCCTAGAAGCTTCTTCATAACCAAAATAAATAACAAGAATACAGAGGCCCGAAGAAATGCCAAGGATATTGTGAAAAGGCAAACAACAGTTTAAATGACAAAAATAGCTGAATTAAAACATTTAACTCTATAGCTTCTTAGAGGGAAGCACACCCCCCCCCCCCCCAAGGTGGCCGCTGTATCTAAGATGGCGGACAGTAGTCAAGATGGCGTCCGAAACCAGTGTGACCTCCTTAACAAGCACACACCAATGCTTCTTTGCCAGGCTTGACAAGAAAGAGAGAACCCTCCCCTTTGCCACGGCTTAAATCCAGGCGCCTGTAGGCGTGAATAATTACGAGGCAGCAGGGTGGAGATAAGCAATAAACCCACCCCTTTAATTAAAGTGCCACAATCCCTCACCTTGAACTTGCACTATAGAAAAAAAAAGAGCAGCCACCAGTCCAGGGGCACCTTCCTTATTTAGTCAGGCATACCCCACAGCACTGCTACATCTCAGCATGTGCATATATTGCATATGTAATTAATGCAGCTACATAACAACATAACAATTTCAGCACTGCTACATCTCCGCATGTGCATATGTATATTGCATATGTAATGAATGCAGACAGTCTGTTTAAAACCATGAAAAAAACATGTCTGCTAGTACACCAGGAGGGGGGGGGGGGGAGGGGGTTATACATGTATATGTATGCTGGGGACCTGCATGTCATGGACGGTTTAATCCTCTAGTCCTCACATACCTTCCAGTCTCTAGTATACTGTCTCCAGGGCCAGTGTCTGCTTGTTCTGCAAGAAGGTAAGGACTTCGGGGGAGAGGCAAACAGTGTAATGAGGCAGGAACTGATCTCTCACTATCCTCCTATATACTACATACTGTATCAGCCACCGGCTTCTCCTGCTCTGGGTCGGGCAGGGAATTGATTAATCTTCTGCACAGCAGCATTATCACCTCTGTGGTGACGCTCCCCTGCTCTCCAGCAAGGACTTCTTCTTGTGGGGCTGCAGCACTGGCTATAGAAGCGCGGGCTGTGGGTCTGCCTGAGGTTACTGGGCTGTGCAATGCCGCCCCCTACAGGAAGCTGCCATCTGCCGCCTGATGCAAGATTTTCATCTTGCCTCATGGCAGATGCGGCCCTGACTGTATCCCCATACCTCCCAACCGTCCCGGTTTCAGCGTGACAGTCCCGTTTTTTAGGCTTTGTCACACTGCCACGGGAGGCTGGAAGAATGTTCCGGGCCCCGCCCACTGTGTATGACACTCGGGAGACCCCCCCCTGTACTGTGTATAACACTAAGGAGACCCCCCTATACTGTGTATAACACTCGGGAGACCCCCCTGTACTGTGTATAACACTCGGGAGACCCCCCCCCTGTACTGTGTATAACACTCAGGAGCCCCCCCCTGTACTGTGTATAACACTCGGGAGACCCCCCTGTACTGTGTATAACATTCGGGAAACCCCCCTGTACTGTGTATAACATTCTGGAAACCCCCCTGTACTGTGTATAACACTCAGGAGACCCCCCCTGTACTGTGTATAACACTCAGGAGACCCCCCCTGTACTGTGTATAACACTCGGGAGACCCCCCCTGTACTGTGTATAACACTCAGGAGCCCCCCCCTGTACTGTGTATAACACTCGGGAGACCCCCCTGTACTGTGTATAACATTCGGGAAACCCCCCTGTACTGTGTATAACATTCGGGAAACCCCCCTGTACTGTGTATAACACTCAGGAGACCCCCCCTGTACTGTGTATAACACTCAGGAGACCCCCCCTGTACTGTGTATAACACTCGGGAGACCCCCCCTGTACTGTGTATAACACTCGGGAGACCCCCCCCCCCCCCTCCCTGTACTGTGTATAACACTCGGGAGACCCCCCCTGTACTGTGTATAGCACTCGGGAGATCCCCCTGTACTGTGTATAACACTCGGGAGACCACCCTGTACTGTGTATAACATTCGGGAAACCCCCCTGTACTGTGTATAACACTCAGGAGACCCCCCCTGTACTGTGTATAACACTCAGGAGACCCCCCCTGTACTGTGTATAACACTCGGGAGACCCCCCCTGTACTGTGTATAACACTCGGGAGACCCCCCCCCCCCTCCCTGTACTGTGTATAACACTCGGGAGACCCCCCCTGTACTGTGTATAACATTCGGGAAACCCCCCTGTACTGTGTATAACACTCAGGAGACCCCCCCTGTACTGTGTATAACACTCAGGAGACCCCCCCTGTACTGTGTATAACACTCGGGAGACCCCCCCTGTACTGTGTATAACACTCGGGAGACCCCCCCCCCCCCTCCCTGTACTGTGTATAACACTCGGGAGACCCCCCCTGTACTGTGTATAGCACTCGGGAGATCCCCCTGTACTGTGTATAACACTCGGGAGACCACCCTGTACTGTGTATAACATTCGGGAAACCCCCCTGTACTGTGTATAACACTCAGGAGACCCCCCCTGTACTGTGTATAACACTCAGGAGACCCCCCCTGTACTGTGTATAACACTCGGGAGACCCCCCCTGTACTGTGTATAACACTCGGGAGACCCCCCCCCCCTCCCTGTACTGTGTATAACACTCGGGAGACCCCCCCTGTACTGTGTATAGCACTCGGGAGATCCCCCTGTACTGTGTATAACACTCGGGAGACCACCCCGGTACTGTGTATAACACTCGGGAGACCACCCCGGTACTGTGTATAACACTCGGGAGACCCCCCTGTACTGTGTATAACACTCAGGAGACCCCCCTGTACTGTGTATAACACTCAGGAGACCCCCCTGTACTGTGTATAACACTCGGGAGACCCCCCTGTACTGTGTATAGCACTCAGGAGACCCCCCCTGTACTGTGTATAACACTCGGGAGACCCCTCTATACTGTGTATAACACTCGGGAGATCCCCCTGTACTGTGTATAACACTATGGAGACCCCCCTGTACTGTGTATAACACTCGGGAGACCCCCCTGTACCGTGTATAACACTCGGGAGACCCCCCTGTACTGTGTATAACACTCGGGAGACCCCCCTGTACTGTGTATAACACTTGGGAGACCCCTCCTGTACTGTGTATAACACTCGGGAGATCCCCCTGTACTGTGTATAACACTCTGGAGACCCCCCTGTACTGTGTATAACACTCGGGAGACCCCCCTGTACTGTGTATAACACTCAGGAGACCCCCCTGTACTGTGTATAACACTCAGGAGACCCCCCTGTACTGTGTATAACACTCGAGAGATCCCCCTGTACTGTGTATAACACTCGAGAGATCCCCCTGTACTGTGTATAACACTCGGGAGACCCCCCTGTACTGTGTATAACACTCGGGAGACCCCCCTGTACTATGTATAACACTCGGGAGACCCCCCTGTACTGTGTATAACACTCGGGAGACCCCTGTACTGTGTATGTATAGAAAAGGCGGACAAGGAGAGACCAGACAGTGAGTTTTAGTGGAGCCTATCATGGATCCAGTACAGCAGACCATAGTCTCCTGACACTGACATAATCCGTTTAATGGTCAAAAGTCAAAAACCTCAGTATAAAGGTTTGTGTAGATGTTCAGATCTTCATTTTCGTAGACGTCCAGCTCTGACACCCGGGGCGGGAGGACGCGTCTATTGGCCTAATGAAAGAACAAAGATATATCACTACATACATTCCTCATCAAGTGGCTGCTACATGTCTACAAGACTGGAGCCATCCTGGAATGATCCATATCTAAGTGTCCGTAGCAGTGATGATACCACATGGACATCGGCCTAGATGGGAATATCTTATGGACATTGCTCACTAGTAGAGAAGTGATTGGCAGAGTATAGACTATCAGGACTTACAGGTTCGGTAGGTCACAGGTCGTCTAGAAGATCTTCTTATCCTCGGGGAGGAAGTGCAGAGCAGTCAGGAAGTTCACGAATGAAAGCTGCAAAAAATAATAAATTCTGGATTATCTTCATTGGAAAGTCTCACATTATGTCACATAATCCAACGCAAAAGCCAAAAATCAGTCGGTGTATGTTATAAATATATTTTTGAACTCCCATAATGCACTTTTCCAAACTAAGAGGAAAACAGCAGTAGCATCACCTTAGCTGTAGACGTGTAACAGTAAAATAGTGTGTGATATCGGGACAAGAGAAGTCACTGGACAAGTTCTGAAGACTCCGATCTGCAGAATCTCAGATCTCCTGATGTTGTCCTTGTCACAATGTACTGATGTGCGTTCCACCTACCTCAGAACTCATCCTCATGGACCTGGGTGGAAGCGTCAACCATATAGGGTTTCACCTGGATCACGGTGACTTTTGGCCCATGTGACATCAGGCTGAGCTCTTCTTCTGTTACTTGGCATGCAAAGTTTTTTGTGTCCGGTCTGCTGAGAGCTGGCGTGAAAGGAGTCACCATCACTGATTCCCGGCTCTACAGAGGAAAGATAAGAGAAAGCTGATGATGATGTGTGTATCACGAGTCCAGTCACTTGTGAATGAGATCCTGAGATACACGACATGTATCACCAGGCTGAGATACACATCCTACGACATCTCCTCACCATGCAGAAGAGGCTCCTCAGTCTTTGTCTCCATCTTGATCCAGTAGATCTTCTTTTCTCTGGTTCTTCCTGTTGAGAATTTGGATACACAGAAATTTAGAGTGATAGAAAGCAAATGAATCCTCCATTCAACTATAAACATGGGTCCAGATTTACTATGGAAAAGCACCAAAAATTGTACACACAGCGGACACCACACACTAAATGACTATATAGTAATGGCCTCCTTACCGATCTAACAATCCAGCAGGGCTCAGGTGACTCCGGCATCAGCTCTCCTGGTCCATCATCAGTAGCAGCAGCAAAATTATAGAACGCTGTAGAAGGACCTGGCTGTGGGACATAAAAATAGAAACATTACTTTCAGATCAATGACATGGAGGAGGTGAACCCCAGATAACCCCAATATCACATGTTATGTATAATGTGGTGATGGCTGATGACGTCTCTAGAATTATTTACCCCGTCCTCATATGAATTGATCCAAGTGTGTTCAGCCTCCGGCTCCAGTGCCCTGCGGGTCAGAACTTGGAAATGGGTGCGTCCAGTAAGATTATCCTATAGGGGAGAGAGAAGAACAGAATTTCGGGTTCAGTGAAATTATTTGTGGTTCCACATGATGGAGACGTCTCCAGAAGGAATCATGCAAAGTAACCATAGACCTTCAGGAGCGGAGATGGTGGAGACCACTAGTGGAGTATAGGAGGACATTGGTGGAAACCAATAAACCAGGATCAATTACTCATAAACATATGTGTGATCCATAGACTCCTTCCTTCTAAAATCAACCTTTATAATTCTGCTGATGAGCCAGAAGCAATCTGGGGGGGTATTACCAGTGTCCCTCTGTGCTGTAACTCCACAGACCGTTACCCAGTCTCCTCCCCAGGAGGGAAGTGCTGGGGGAGAAGGAGGTGGGGAAGACAGTGTACTAGTCTGTGAAAGTGCAGCACAGAGAGTCTCTGGTAACAACCCCAAGAGTTCTATAGGCTCATTGGCATAATTTTAAAAGTTGAATTCAGAAGGAAGGAGACCATAGATAACAAATAAGAAGATTACCACAGTCACGGTGCCTGTATCTAAGAAACGTACAGCGGACACCAGATGTAACTATTACATCTAAATTTGTAAATCATGTACTTGATAACACGCTCTAGTTTATCTTGCGTCTATTAGAGAATATTAGTAAATCTGCCCCATTGTCTATAAATCGTGTGTGGATCATAGAGGAGAAGAGACATTACCGTGATGATGCAGTCCAAGTCCAGCGGCGTTTTTCCTGTACTACACTCAGGAGGCAGATCCAGCGGTAGGAAATTCTCCTGTCAATACATATTAATTGTCAATAGCATCAGCAGCAGTTATGGGACATGGCGAGTCCATGACTATATAGTAATGGCCTCCTTACCGATCTAACAATCCAGCAGGGCTCAGGTGACTCTGGCATCAGCTCTCCTGGTCCATCATGAATAGCAGCAGCCAAATTATAAAAGGCAGGAGAAGGACCTAGCTGTGGGACATAAAAATAGATTATTGATAATATGTCATGGAGGAGGTGAACCCCAGATAACCCCAATATCACATGTTATGTATAATGTGGTGATGGCTGATGACGTCTCTAGAATTATTTACCCCGTCGTTGTATGATCTGATCCATGTGCGCTTAGCCTCCGGCTCCAGTGCCCTGCGGGACAGGACTTGGACACGGGTGCGCCCAGTAAGTTTATCCTATAGGGGAGAGAGAAGAACAGAATTTCGGGTCAGTGAAATTATTTGTGGCTCCACATGATGGAGACGTCTCCAGAAGGAATCATGCAAAGTAACCATAGACCTTCAGGAGCGGAGATGGTGGAGACCACTAGTGGAGTATAGGAGGACATTGGTGGAAAGAGACATTGATATAATCAGAAATGAGTAAAGATGTAGTAGACGGCTCTAGAACATCTTCAATATCACGTAGTCTATCTCTCAGAGCATTATGGGTAATACCAGGCTGTATACAGCAGTGATAGAGAAAGTAAATGGAGAAAGATTCTATTGCTATGGTAACCAGTACACACATCCGCCATCTTTCTTTTAGAGTAAATTATACCATTTTTGCAATTTCTTCACATAAAGTTTATAATTTTAAACTGTTATCAGCAAGAGGAGTGTAAGAATGAGTCTGGGGTTGACATATTATAACTGGTGCACTAGATCTTCCCCTCACCCTCCCAGACACCTCAATGTCACCCTAATGACAGATCTAGGACCTCAGTATAATCAGGAATGGGTGGAGGGGACATCAGGACCTGGACATAATGCCACCATGTTTTATAATATGTCCTCTAGGGACAGGGGTCTGGGGGTAAATCTTCTTCCTGCTCCTCTGGACACACAGTGCTATCAATAATGTCCCAAATATAGAACAGATACCAAAAAATGGGAGCAAATATTCCCCAGCATCCGTGTAGGACTGTCCCACCAGAGGATCAGAGGATCCTCCGGTGGGCCCAGGCTCCAAACTTATACTAGATTACAAAGATACAGCGGAAGACAACTAAATTTGGAAGCTGGAAGGGTCTTTTTTTTAGTTGAATGTGAAGAGGGTCCTCCAGAAAAATGTTATCTGGTGGACCCAAGGAGCCCCAGTACGACACAGCCCAGGATTCCCCTTATCTACATTACAATCCGACCGTCTATTTCCTGATGCCTAAATTTCACCACTAACAATAATCCTGATATCCGTCAGTAAATAAAGTCTACTTACAAAAAATCTTTCCATCATTCGTCTGTAAAACAGCACTCACCACTCCTCTACTATACAACCCTCAGAGAATTATGGGTACAGAGCAGGAGTTATATAGCAGTGATGACATCACAGCGGGTATGACATCATGTTTAGAACTCAGTTGAATGGGGAGGATTCTGATTCCATGGAAACCCAGTACAGGGAGCGGCCATCTTGTATAATAAATGATGGAGACATGATAAATGTATATTAAATATGGCAAATTTAACTCTTTTGACTCTCTTCTATTCCGGGAGTTACTCATATATCAGTATATCAACTTCTGATAGGACAGCCAAAAATATTTCTGCCTAAACCAAAGACATTTGTATAATAGTGTCCAGGTGGTGACCTCATACCTGCCATATACATCCATAGGTCCAAATTAGCCCAACATTTGCCAAAACTATGTCCCATGGTTATACATAAGGGAATTATACATGAGCTGTTTGTAGTAAAGTAGTGTTACCCATATTAACCAATCACAGCGCTGCTTTCATTTTATTAGCTGCTCTGTATGAATGAAAGCTGATCTGTGATTGGCTGCTACAGTTATATTACATGGCTATATAGATAGATATCACCGGGAGACTATGTATAGTAAGATCTCAGCTTCACATTCACCAGCTCTGACAAGGAGAGACAGCGATGAACATGGGAAAAAAATCAGTTATAAAATGTGCTAAATTTTGATAACTGAATTGTTGATTTTTTACAAAAAAATTGGCGGAATTTTACTATAAAATAAATTCTACTGATCTTTTTTTTCGTCCACTTGTGTAGTTGCTGTTCAGATTTGACATGTGATGAGAGGAGTTGCAGTTTTTGATGCAAATTTGTGACACAAGAGATATTAGGACTTTTTGGTTCAATTCATAGAAAAACTGAATTAATTAGTGAGATCCTAATATTAAATCTGCCATCAAATTCCATCCTGATAAACCAGGATCAATTACTCATAAACATATGTGTTATCCATGGCCTCCTTCCTTCTAAAATCAACCTTTATAATTCTGCTGATGAGCCAGAAGCGATCTGGGGGGTATTACCAGTGTCCCTCTGTGCTGTAACTTCACAGACCCTTACCCAGTCTCCTCCCCAGGAGGGAAGTGCTGGGGGAGAAGGAGGTGGGGAAGATAGTGTAATAGTCTGTGAAGCTGCAGCACAGAGAGTCTCTAGTAACAAACCCAGGAGTCCTATAGGCTGATTAGCATAATTGTAAAAGTTGAATTTAGAAGGAAGGAGACCATAGATAACAAATATAAGAAGATTACCACAGCCCCGGTGCCTGGATCTAAGAATGAGAGCCCTTGGTTTCATGCTTGATTGCGATGGTAGATTTCCTTTAAGGTCACCCATGGCCAATGAGCCTTAGGGGGTTTATATACAGTTTCTTTCCCTTATGAAGACCCGTACATTCTTACTGGGACCTGGCAGCTTTAAGTTCCTTCTCTGCGGTCACCTATGGTATTTAGGTTTTCCACTATAGGAGAAGTCACAAGCTCAGATGTAATCCTTATAGTGATCCTAAATGTCGGCATCTAAATGACTAATAGAGAATCTTTCTTGGTTGATGAAAAGATTGTGAAACCTCCATCTATATTACATCATGTGTAAGATCCGTATTATCACCAGGCCACGGTCACTGGATTATGGTTGTAGGATTTCCCATACAGACCTGTCATGTCCTCCTCACACCTGTGACGTCCTGACATCTCTGTGACCAATGGCCAAAATATCCATCAGATCTGTAATAGATATAATACAGTAATGAGAGGGAGGGGGGAGAAGAGGAGACGTCATCATTCCTATACACATACATATAACCCTCCAGTGATCTGCCATATCCAATCAGGCGATCAGCAGAGCAGCAATTTTTGGGCTAATATTTTATTCAAGAATTATTACAGCTACCCCCGTATTGCTCTTAGAGGGTCCCATAGGTCCTATTAGGCCTAATGCACACGTGCAGTGGTCATGATCTGGATGCCCAATTTGGGGCCAGATATCGCCCACCATTGAGGTCTATTACTCCAGGTCACGGTGTGTTGAGTATATCATCTCTCACGGCACTGTGACTGGACTGGGTAGCCTCCTCTCTATGGAGGACTCACCCCTCCCATCTCCAACCAACCCAAAACATCCCCTGGTGTGCAGCCCATTACATGTATGTAGCCTTACATGGATAAAGCTGTAGATTCTACTTAACATCATCATTAGACAAGGAGTCATTGGCGGTGAAGCTAAAGGCCCATCTATAGATATTGCCATGGAAGGGCCAACCTACATCTCTGAATTCTCCAAATATAGATCTATGATTTCGTCTCTCAGACAGATCTGCCACAAACTTAAAGGGGTATTCTCGTCTTGGCATTTACATTCAATTTTATTAATCTGCCATATATATATACATTTCTTCAATTAGATCTTATTAAAAAAAACTGTGTGAAGATTATTTCTCATAAATGTTGCCATATGGTCCCTTAGAAACAAGTCTGGGTCCTTGGATACGGCCACCTCTGCTGGAGTGATTTCACAAAGTAACAAAAAGTTTTTGTATATGAAATGTCCAGGAGTTCCTGCATGTCCCACTGCCGTCCTGTGGTAATGATCGCTGAATCCAAGTGTTCAGAGCTCAATAGCGCATGTCTGGCCACCACTGCCAAAATGTGAGGTGGTCGTATCCAAGGATGCTATCTCGTTTCTAAGGGACAACATGGCAACATTTATGAAAAATTATCTTCACACAGGAACATTTTTTTTTTTAATAACATCCAATTGAAGAAATGTTTACATATGGAAAATGAATTAAAATTAATGTAAGTGCCCAGATGGGAAAACACCTTAAACGCTTCCCTAAAGAAAAAAGGATATTTTTTTATCATAAACATGAACATGCCTTAAATATCATAACACCCAACTTAAATATCATATTGTGTTGTGTCCCAATGTATTAGAAAGACTCATCGCCAGAAATGAGGTCCCACAACCCTTTCCATGCTTGGTGTCATAACCACCATGTATGAGCTCTAACACACATGTGTAGCTCTATCCTATAGAGGTGAATATAGAAAGTTATGTATATTAGGTTGTGTGATGTGTGTCATTATAAGCCATAAAATTATTTTTCTTAGTACTCTGTCCACGTGATTCCTCCTGGAAATGTAAGAATACATCCACAACGTGACACTACCATTTACTGTGCCTTCAGTCTTTTACAAAGAGATTGGTACAAAGGGGCTCCCAAGGATCGACCATCAATAGTTGAAGAGTTGGCACTAGACATCTGTGGTCATCTGGACAACCACAAGGACATAGAGCTGGCAGTAGTTGACTCCTTCAGCCACGGCTAGCATACATTTTCATTAAGAGCCACGTCTCCAGTAGAGATTTCTGAACACTACAGGGGCAAGGAGCCAGCTGCTTCCAGCTCCTACACTTTATGTATGTGGGGCATCAAACAGTTGATCATATGGGTGTTGTGTGTCATTGCTCCAACAATCAACTACTGAAAATAGGCCATCAATAAAAATTCCTGACCAAACCCATTTTCCAGGAGGAAAATCCATCCTAGACATAAGCCGGTGACAAGTGACATTTTGTGGCCCTTCTATGCCTTGACCCTGATGTATCAGCTAGATATCCAAGTGTAATAGATACATGACTCCATACACCGTCATAGGCCAGGACCATAACAATAGCTCCATAAACCGTCATAGGCCAGGACCATAACAATGGCTTCATAGACCATAACAATATCATCATAGACCATAACAATGGCTCCATACTCCGTTGTAGGTCAAGATCATAACAATGACTCCATACACTGTAATAGGCCGAGACCATAACAATAGCTCTATACACCGTCATAGGCCGGGACCATAACAATGACTCCATACACTGTAATAGGCCGAGACCATAACAATAGCTCTATACACCGTCATAGGCCGGGACCATAACAATGACTCCATACATTGTCATAGGCTGAGACCAAAACAATGGCTTCATAAACCGTAATAGGCCAAGACCATAACAATGGCTCCATACACCGTGATAGGCTAGGCCATAACAATGGCTCCATAAACCTTCAAAGGCTGAGACCATAACAATGGCTCTATACAATGTCATAGGCCGAGACCATAACAATAGCTCCATACATTGTCATAGGCCGAGACCAAAACGATGGCTCCATACACCGCCGTAGGCCGAGACCATAACAAAAGCTCTATACAATGTCATAGGCCAAGACCGTAACAATGGCTCCATACACCGCTGAGGGGTTAACATTGACTGCATGCATATAACCAACTATAGCCACCCACCATACCCCCCTTTCCAGAGTAAACACAGACACGGAAATAACTTTAAAACATGTGGAGTGACAACAGGGAGTCGGCCACAGCTTTATTAAAATACTTTAACCACTTAAACACCTACTCATAGAGTAGTAACTTCTTTTTTAACTTTTAACAAAAAGGAACATAATTAACGGGGCACCTGAAATGCCAGCCTCATTAGAGGGCATGTAGGTCCTCACCCCCTTCTGTAAAACCGCCAGCTGTGACTTAAAATTACATAATGTATATAAGACCGCATATGTGTGAATAACAAAAATTTATATATATATATATATATTTTTTTTTTTTTTTTTTTTTTTTTTTTATAATACAGCATATATACAACAAAACAAAAACAATAAGGGAGGGAGGGAGGGGAAGGATTCCTGAAAGAGGGTGAGTGAGAGTTCTGACCCTCTTTTAAGCCCTAAGCTCAGCCCCCCAGGTGTGGCTAGCACTAGCCCTGCCCCCGGTCACGTAGCCCACGTACCCAGAAACCCACTCCTGCTGAAAAGGAGGGGGGGGGGAGAGAGAGTTAACCCTTAGCTGCCCCCACTACTGCCTGCAGTCCCTAGCCCAACGGCTATATGCCTACGGGCTAACAAGACTGCATGCATATAACCAACTATAGCCACCCACCATACCCCCCTTTCCAGAGTAAACACAGACACGGAAATAACTTTAAAACATGTGGAGTGACAACAGGGAGTCGGCCACAGCTTTATTAAAATACTTTAACCACTTAAACACCTACTCATAGAGTAGTAACTTCTTTTTTAACTTTTAACAAAAAGGAACATAATTAAGCCTCATTAGAGGGCATGTAGGTCCTCACCCCCTTCTGTAAAACCGCCACGGAGGAGGACATGCAAACCTACATGTCCCTCCGACCCCCCACCAGAAGGGACATTGCCCTCTCAATCCCATCCTGAAGACCAGACAGGAAAATATCCATCCCAATATCCGTGAGATGTACACCATCAGGCAGCAACAAGCCCCGATTATCTCCCTCCAACTCCCTGTGTCGAACTACCACACCACCCCTTTCGCGAACAAAACGGGAAACTTTAGTGTTCAGCAACCTCCTACTCCTTTCTATACCGGCCCCGTCCCTGGCCCCTTCCCAAATTGCCCTAGGTATGATCTCTGACCATACTAGTACGAACCTGGAGAAAAAGGAAGAAAACCTCTCCAGGTCCGACTGTATCAACGGGACCAATTCCCCAAACCGAACAGAACACAGGTCATTACCCCCAAGATGCAGAACCAGAATGGAGGGAGAGGCTGAATATCTGCTAATGTCCACCACCTCAGGCAGAGCCTGCATCCAGCGCAGGCCTCTGATTCCTCTCCAGCGGACGTCGGCGTCAAAAAAGCCAAGGGACCTTCCTCCAGGACGAACCATAGCCCTCTGCTCGGCCCAGTAAATAAACGAATGCCCAAGGATCCATACCGTCGGGCGGGAATCTAAAATGAACAAAATCAGTTAATCAGCAAGTCAGGGCGAATATAACCAGCAAAACATTCAGACCTCCAACGCCCAATTCTTTGCACCTCAGCATCAGAAAGGCCAAGCTCACTCGCAGTAGTCGCAGCGCCAATCCTAAAAGAATGCGTGCCAAATTCCCCAGGAGGAAACCCGGCAGCCGCCAGCGCTTTTTTAAACAAAACCGTAAATTGGAAACGTGTAAGCGGGGAACTATCAGCATGGGAGAAAAATTGAACCCCCCCAACCCTGATCGCTAAAAAATTACTAACCGCCAGCACAGGACATGCTGCGCCTCCCACCTGACGCAGTGACACCCAGCAACCTCGCCCAAATACGTCTGTCTTAGAACGACGTATACGCAAACGCAAGCCACCACAAGACACTGAAACATCCTCAAACAACAACCCCCCAGGTTTATTAGCACTAGGAGGGACCAACTCCGAAATCCGCAAAGCCCCAAAAAACGCCGTAATAAAAGCTGCACTGACCAACTTAACCTCAAAACCATCTCGACAGACCGTGTCCAGGACCGCAAGCAGTCGCAACAGGACCGAATAAGAAACAGGACGGCGGGATTCCCGTCGAACCGAATCCTTCTTCCAGCCCTTGATAACCTGCTTTATGAAAAAACATTGGGTCACATCCACCCACCCATGCAATTTAAAGAAAAATGCTATGCCTGCTAACCGACGCTGCGCACACAGCCCCGATACACCCTTATCCCTTAACCCTTCCAAATAACGCAAGGTAATGTCCAAGCGAACCCTTGTATCAGACGAAAAATCCACCGCCCCGGCTACTGCAGACCATTCCGCCCAAGCTTTACCATGTGCTGTCCAAGTAGACGGAGCAAGAGACGACTGAACTAAGGCCCGAAGTTGACTTCCAGAGTTGACCACAGGGAACCCGGGCACGGAGTCCCTTCCGCATCCGCTAAAGGGCAAAGGGATCGAAAAACCTGCCAATTAAAACGTGAAAGAGCGTCAGCGATGCTGTTCTCCACCCCTGGCACATGACGAGCTCTAAAAACAATATTCCACTGTAGGCAACGTAACACCAGACGTCTCAACAAACACAACACCGGTAGTGAGGAAGAAGAAATGCTATTTACCGCATGGACCACACTCATGTTGTCAGACCAAAAAACTACCGCCTTGTTCGCCATAATCTTACCCCACAGCTCAACCGCCACCACAATAGGAAAAAGTTCTAACAAAGCCAGGTTCCCGCACCAACCCCGCTCATGCCAATGCGGCGGCCAACTTTCCGCACACCATGCCGTGCCTAAAATAACCCCGAAGCCTACCGATCCCGCCGCGTCAGAAAACAACTGCAAATCAGGGCTGGAGATCTCCCTTTCTCTCCAGCAAGTACGCCCGTTATAATCAGCCAGAAAGGAATCCCAAACCCGTAGATCAGCCTTGATACCTTTTGTCATACGAATGCGATGATGTGCGACTCGGACTCCAGCAGTAGCCAAGGAAAGTCTACGTGAAAAAACCCTACCCATAGGCATAATGCGACACGCAAAAACTAGCAACCCCAACAACGACTGAACCTGCTGTAGAGATGCCTTCCGGGCCGCAAGACAGGCTGTTAACACTGAGCGCCACTTTAACAATTTATCCCTAGGAAGCCGGAATTCCATTGCAATGGAATCAATTTCTATCCCTAAAAAGGACAAGATCGTACATGGGCCCTCCGTCTTTTCAGCTGACAAGGGTACCCCGAACTGCTGGGACAAAAAACGAAATGAAGACAACAAGCTTGCGCAGTGACCTGAATCGCGCGGGCCCACAAAAAGAAAGTCATCCAAATAATGGGTCACCAGCGAGGAGGACGTTTCAAACTTCAAAACCCACTCCAGGAAAGTACTGAAGACTTCGAAGTAATAACAGGAGATGGAACAACCCATGGGCAAGCACATGTCATAATAGAATTCATCATCCAGCTGGCAACCCAATAAATGAAAACAATCCGCATGCACTGGCAAGAGCCGGAAGGCCGATTCTATATCGGACTTGGCCATAAGGGCCCCTGGACCTGCGGCACAAACCAACGATATAGCTTTGTCAAAGGAAACATACGATACAGACACCAGATTCTTATCAATACCATCGTTGACCGATGATCCCTGGGGATGAGACAAATGATGTATAAGCCTGTACTTACCCGGCTCTTTTTTAGGAACCACCCCCAATGGAGAAACCCGAAAATTAGCAAAAGGAGGGGAACTGTAAGGGCCAGACATTCTCCCTAACTCAACCTCCTTGGCAACCTTGGCTCGAGCTATTTCAGGCAACTGCAGTACAGATTTTAAGTTCTTTGCAAAAACAGGAGCAACGCTGGGAATGAACGGTATGAAAAACCCAAAAGAAAAACCCGTTCTAAGTAGCGCGGCCTCCGCTTTCTTGGGGTAGAGAGCGAGCCATGGCAGCATCTTTTCCACGCGAACCGGCGTCCTCTGGCTTACCACTACTGAGAGACCGCGAGGAGGCAGCCGCAGGACGGGAACAGCGGAGGGAGGCATGAGCCCCGCCACAGTTGGAGCACTCGTGCCTGAATTTGCAAGACCCGTAAAATCGACAGTGTCCTTCATTGAACATCCAACAAGTTCCCGACCTGCGAGCCGCCCCCGGCCCAAGGGAACCAGCCGGAGCTGAGGACGAGGAGGAGGAGGAGGCGGCTGCCGAAAAGGGCTTGGGAGCGGTCATTATACGTAGCCAGACATCCGTGGCTTTAGAATCCCAGCCGATATCCGACCTCTGCGCCAGCCGTCTCCTGAACTCCTCGTCGTACCTCCACCACGCGGTACCCCCGTGGGTCCTAAACGCATTAAAAATGACATCTAGATAAACAAAAAGCTGAGGGGCTTTCTCAGGCAATTTCTGAGTCAGGATGCAACCCAAAACAGAGAAAGCCTGAATCCAGTTGTTAAACGTCTTCGCTACCTTAGGTTTTCTCTCAACACCACGCTCAAAGCGGCGTTCCCTATCCACCATCACAGAGTCCACGGAAATTAAGGACCAAATGTCCACGTAGTCGTTGCGAAAAATTTTTTCTTTTGTGTCATCAGAGAGATGATAGCCAAGAGGGGATACACCACAAAAATACGTATCCCTATAGGCTGGTAAAGACGGTGTGAAGATGGACGTGGAAGCCTCAACCGTAGCTTTTGCCGTTGAAGGAGGCGACGCCATGGCCGTAGGCGCACCAGGCGCCGCCCCCAACAAGGATCTAATGGACGACAATACCGCAGAATCAGACCCCGAACCACCCCACGCCTGCAAGCAGGCCGACTCACCAGACGCTGATGCAGGCCTCGGAGCCGAAGACGACCTTCCAGGAGCTGCCATCGCCAACGCCGTTGAAGGACCGGACACCTGCTCTCTGCTGGAACGATGAGACCTCACCGAGCTCCCACGGGACCTGCTACCACCATGCTGTCTTTTCGGAGATGGAGTACCAGATGATCCAGAGGAAGCATGCCGTGATGACCGAGACGATCCGGACCGTGAAGCAGACCTGCGGCCGTGGGAGCGGCGCCTTTTCTCCCGCCCTGACCGGGAGCGAGAAGCCCGCCGGCGCCTGGACGAAGTCGAGCGACGGCTATAACTAGAGCTGGCCCTAGACCGCACTGAAGAGGCACGCCGCTGGCCTTGGGCCAGCACATACCCCGTGCCCAATTCCCCGGCCATCAGCGGAGCAACCAGGGGGGGCGGGACGACCAGGGTGTCCGGATCGAGGGGCGTGAATTCCGATCCAATGATGTCTTCCTCAGAGGCAGCACCTTCATCCAGATCGGTAGGCCCTAGGATGGACGAAGGCTGGGGGTTAACATTTAAATCCTGAGGATGCCAGGGCTGTACATTACGGGCCAAGGCCGGGGGCTGGGAGGGCAGATGTAAACCAGCTGCCCCCGGGCCTTGAGCCAAAGCTAGGGCAGGGAAGTGGCGGGAAGTGGGCCTGATGGAGGAGCTATTCCTGGCTGCGGTGCGTGTGGCGACGCAGCCTCTGCTGGCAGCGCGGGAAGGAGGATTAACCCCCCCCGACCCGGCTGCCACACTAACTAATGGGCGCCGGCTCCGGCCTGCAGAGGCCCTGGCCGGAACCGGAGTGGGGGGGATGAAATCAGGGGACTCCTCTCTCCTCACCGCTTCCGGGCGCGGTGACAGAGAGGGATTGCGTCCCCCGTTCCGATGGTGATAGGAGGGAGGCGCTGGGGTGCGCGCGGCGGGAGACGGAGCCGCCGCGGGCAGAGGAGTATTCACGGCCGCCTGCGCTGATGGGGACAAGCGCTGAGGCGGCCGTGACAACCTACCGGAGCGTCGCACGTCCTGAGGTGGGGGAGCCGACGGCGCCGCATCTTCAGCCTGCGCCTCCGCAAGCAGGGAGGACAACCAGGCAGAGCCTTCAGCCCGGAGACGATGACGGATGGCGTCATCAGTGGCCATAGTAGATCTTGCAGGAGATGATTCCACCGAGAAGGATTCCTGAAAGAGGGTGAGTGAGAGTTCTGACCCTCTTTTAAGCCCTAAGCTCAGCCCCCCAGGTGTGGCTAGCACTAGCCCTGCCCCCGGTCACGTAGCCCACGTACCCAGAAACCCACTCCTGCTGAAAAGGAGGGGGGGGGGAGAGAGAGTTAACCCTTAGCTGCCCCCACTACTGCCTGCAGTCCCTAGCCCAACGGCTACATGCCTACGGGCTAACAAATCTTTCACATAAACACAATTTTAATAAGTAGTGTATACAGGGCCCATTCTAGCATTTATGCTGTCTCAGGTGAAAATTAAAATGCCGCTCCCCCCCCCCCCCTTATGTAACGTTTAGATGGGTGTAATATGTGTGCTTTATATTAGCAGAATGATTACTGAACGGAACTTGAGTTAGAACACCATAACAGAGGGAGAAATAGGGGAAGGACAATGTAAAATAAAAGAAATTACTCATTAATGGGAATGTTACATGTTCTTTGCAACTGTTTGGACAAGTTCTGGAGGGCAGGTGTGAATATGTGATAAAATAAGGCAAAGATCATCCTTTTACACCTGCTCATAATCTGCCTATGAAAACCATAGCTGTGTATGAGCCCATGAAAAGGTTATGGAGACGTGTGCTATAGAAGCAACATTTTTAACTGTTTAAGTGACAGTTGTTAATGAGAGCTACATATGAAGATCTCAATGCCAACCATAACTATAACCCTGAATATCTGCATCTCTGGCTCAAAGAAACACCACTGCTCCTCCGTATATATAAGAAAAATAAAAAGAACATAAACGGTCAATAATTTATGTCCCATAGTGTAGAAGTTTATATTGACCACTGATACACTGCGGCACATTTACTTAGAACAGTGCAGGGTGTACTATGTGCAGTTACCTGTCTATAGTGCAGGATTTCTGGTGCACGTTCTTCATGAATCTGGCGCTCCTTGCACTGCTCTGACAGAGGGCATCGCTTTTTTTGGTGCACCTTTAACATGGGGCGTGTGACAATTCTGTCTGACTTTGCATGATAAATGTGACGGTCCGAATGATCACTGGAACGTCCCTTTCAATGACGAAGTGTTTTTCGAGTGAAAAATAGTGCAGCCGCGACACAAAAGAGTTGCGTGCAACAGAAATGTGGCGCAGACACTTCTTAAATACCTGTGAACTAACATCTCTCAGGCCCTTTAATAAAAAACCCCATTTATAAACACATAACCATAAAACACGCAGACTCACTTTTTGTTGGGTATAAAAAGATGGTCACAGCTTCATTTAATTAACAATTCAAAATCTTTATCTCGTAAAGGCACTTGTAAAATCGTTCCATCGGCTCGGCCGCTGTATGCCAGCTGGCCTCCCAGCTGCCAAGTCGGCCAACCGAGCCTTCACATCCATCGCTCACTTTCCGCCATCAGCAGGGCTGTGTACCCCTACACGGTGCTGCGACCACCACCCAACAAAAAGAGAGCCTGCTCAATACCGTCTTGAATGCCCGATAAGAAAATATCTGTGCCGATGTCGTTTAAATGGGCCACATCCTCATGCCTCATATTGGCATTATTGCCCTCCAATTCCCTGTGACGCACTACAACCCCACAACGCCCTTGAACATAACGGGACATTCTCGTATTAATGGTACGTCTGGCCCTCTCAACTGCCGAGCGATCCCAGGCTCCCCTCCATACCACCCGGGGAATCACCTCCGACCATACCACCACGACCTCGGCGAAAAAACAACATAATGCGCTCAAGGTCCTGACGCATAAGCGTAAGTAATTTGGCCACCCGTACAGTGCAAAGATCGTTACCCCCCGCATGTAAAACTAATACCACCGGGCCAGACGTAGATCTGCTAATCGACACCGCCTCCGGGAGCACTTGGACCCATATCAAACCTTGAATGCCCCCCCCCTTTTTTTTCCCTATTTGTCTTTACCACCCCCCTTTTTTCTTGGTCTATGTCTTAGTTATTTATTTGTTTTTTATGTAAGTTGTTTAGTTGTTATAGAAAGGCTTATTGTACATAAATGTATTTTACAAGAAAGTTTGCTTGGACGCAGTAGTCCGACATGTGTGTGGGAAATAGGCTACAACCACACACGGGCGAACTAAAAGGCTAGGAGCCAGAAGTATGGGTGGATGAGCGGCTCCTGAGGAGGGGTCCACCCAAATCGGCTTTGGCTCCCAATATTATTTCATATGTACAAGTAACAAAATTGTTATTTTCGCTTTGTATTGTTTACAAAAAAGTTTAATAAAAAGAGTTTTAAAACAAAACAAACCTTGAATGCCCCTCCAACACACATCAGCTTGATGAAACCCAAGGTTCCGGCCACCCGGCCGACATGCGGCCCTCTGTCCGGCCCAGAAAATGTAAGAATGTCCCAGTAACCAAACCACCGGCCTAGGGCGCACTGTACCAGCAACTCCTGAAAAATAAGAACAACAACACATCATTACAAAAATTACAATAAATCAGGGCGTATTTAGCGCGCGAAACACGCCGGCCTCCACCGTCCGATTTTCATCACCTAAGCAACCGGGAGTCCAGCCCTGACTGCCTCCGTCGCTGCGTGCCGTAACTCCTGTGATCTACCCCCAGCGCCCCAAGGCACTTCCGAAAAACAGCTTGAAACTGGTAACGCGTGAGAGGGGAGCCGTCCTCATGTACCAGAAAATGCGATCCCGACGACGCGAACGAAGAAAATTTGCGCACCAACGAAACCGGGCACGAAGGGCCGTCAACCGACCCCAAACGAATCCAGGCACCCCTACCAAAAACATCGGTATTTGAACGTCGCACCCGTATGCGAACAAACCCAGAACCCTATGCCACGTCAGCCTTCAACAACCCGCCCGGTTTAGCCGCTGAAGGGGGAACCAATTCGCCTACCCGGAAAGCGCCGAAAAAGGCGAGGCTAAATGCCGTCGAAAAAAAGCAAAGATTCAAAAGGAGAGGCGCAAACCACAGAACACCCCTTAATCAAGTCGCACAGCAAAAGAAAAGAAACCAGCCGCCGCGATTCGCCCGGGATATGCTCCCTGCGCCAACCCTTCAAGAATTGCAAAAAGAACCTTCAAAAATTGCAAAAAGAACGACACTCCAGCTAGCCGACGCTGCGCCACTGCCCCCGACACCCCAGCATCCCTCATGCTCAACAAGTAATCCTGAGTAACCCTCGTTCTCATAGCAGGATCCCTCCAGATGTCCCTGTCCCCAGCCGCATGCAACCAAGCACTCCACGCCTTACCATACTGTTGCCAAGTTGCAGGGGCAACCGAAGATCGAACCATCACCATCAAACGTGGATCAGGTTCCACAAATGGGGAGGGCACCGACACCCCTCCAACTCCGCTCCCGAGAACCGCTGCCGGAAAACCTGAAAATCAAGTCGAGATAGCGGGTCAGCAATTACATTGTCAACACCAGGAACATGTTGTGCCCTGCCATTCTAGGCATTTAAGGACCAGATGCCTCAGCAACGCCAACACTAGTAGGGAAGAAGAGGTCAGTTTGTTAACAGCAAATACAACCCCCAAGCTATCAGTCCAAAAACAAATACGCTTATTCGCTAACAAGTGTCCCCACAGCTCGACGGAGACCACAATCGGGAAGAATTCGAGCAACGTCAGATTACGAACCAACCCTGAAGCCGACCATTCATGCGGCCAGGGTTCTGCGCACCATGAAGACCCGAAAATCGCTCCGAAACCATGCGCCTGCGGCGTCCGTGAACAGCGAAATCTTGGAATTAGAGACTTCGGGGGCTTTCCAGCACGTCCTGCCATTATACGTCATCAAAAAACTCTCCCACACCCGCAGGTCAGCCCGGAGCGGAGCGGAAATACGAATGCGATGTTCCGGGTGACGAGCCCCTTTCGTGGCCAAAGACAAGCGCCGCGAAAAAACCCTGCCCATAGGCATGACCTGACATGCGAAAACCTGCAAACCCAATAACGATTGCATCTGCTGCAGCGTGACCTTCTCAACCGAACAAAAACCCTTCACCAACGACAAAAGCCTATCCCTAGGCAAACGGAAGACCATTGCCTCAGAATCAAGCTCAATGCCAAGAAAAGACAAAATCGTGCAAGGGCCCTCCGTCTTTTCTGCCGATAACGGGACCCCGAATCCCGCCATGAAGAACTGAAAAGACTTCAACAGATGTAAGCAAACAGGGGACGCAGACGGCCCCACAAACAAAAAATCATCCAGGTAGTGAGTGACTGACCGAAAGCCCATTTCGTACCGAACCACCCACTCCAGGAATGAACTGAAAAGTTAAAAATATTTGCATGAAATGGAGCAGCCCATGGGGAGGCAGGTGTCGTAATAATACATCCCATCGACCATGCAACCCAAAAGATGATAGCAGTCTGGGTGCACAGGCAGAAGCCGGAAAGCGGACTCAATGTCCGATTTTGCCAACAACGCCCCCTTGCACGCTTGCCGCAACATGAAAACCGCCCTGTTGAATGAGACGTAGGATACAGACGCCTGCTCCGGAGAAATTCCGTCATTCACCGACGAACCCTTAGGGAAGGATAAGTGGTGAATGAGTCTAAACTTCCCAGGCTCCTTTTTTGGGACAACACCTAACACCTCAGGTTTGGAAATGGCCGAGATGAAAAGGGGCCTTCAATGCGGCCCATATCCACCTCCTTGCCTACCTTTTCCCGGAGGACATCCGGGTGCTCCTCTGCGGACTTTAGATTCACTGCAAAAGAACCAACTGGGGAAAAATTGAAAACTGAAAAAAACAAACGAAAAAGCAAAACTAAGCTGTCCCGCCGCTTCCTTACCAGGATACCGGCCGAGCCAGTTGGACATCTCGCAAACGTTCACCAGTGTCTTTTTGTTCGGCACTAGCGCCCTTCCCCCCGTGCCTACCGGCCCACTTGACTACCGAGTGGTTTCCACCGCAAGTGGAGCACTCGTGCCTGTATTTGCACAGCCCGTAGAACCTGCAATGGCCCTCATTGAAGAGCCAGCAGGTCCCAGGGCGCCTGACGGCCGAACCATGGCCGGTATTCCCGGCGGCCACAGAGTGAAAGGGGGGGGGGGATGCTGAGACACCATCAAGCGGATCCAATCATCGGCCGCCTTCACACCCCAACCCATCCCCGGCTCCAAAGACAACCTCCTCCTAAAATCTTCATCGTACCACCACCAGGCGGAACCCCCATGAGACTTATAGGACGAATAAATAACATCCTGATAAATAAACAATTCTGAACAGCGTTCAGGGTGTTTCTGACCCATCACGCACCCCAACACCGAAAAGGCTTGCAGCCAATTATTAATGGCTTTAGCCACCCTTTGTTTCCGATCCTGAGACCTGGCCGTCATAACAACCCTTTCCTTATCCACCGTATGTTGATCCACCGAAATCAGTGACCAAATATCTATATATGCGTTAGCCCAGATCTTCGCCTTAACCTCGTCATGCACACGATAGCCGAGGGGGCTAACGCTGCAATAAACAGAATCCTTGGGTATCACAGAAACGGTGGAGGGAGCGGGCGTGACTGCCGGTGCTGAAGGAGAGGGAGAGGGGTACTTGTCAAGCAATGCCTTCAAAGATGCTACAATATCAGAACCCGCTGCACCATCCCCACTCCCCCAAGCACCCGCATATTGGAGCTCACCAGTCGGAAGCACCACCGGAGGAGCCGCTGGAGGCTGAGATACCGTAGCCGGAAAAGGCTGTGCAACCTGCACCGGAGTCGATATCACTGGAACAGGAGGAGGCTGCGGATCTGGAATGGACCTCCTGGAAGAAGCGGACTCCCGAACTCCCCGCCTACGGCGTCTACGCCCAGACATCGCCGTGGCGCTGGAAGAACCCTCAGAGCATGATGGGGACCGCCACCTAGACGATCTGGATCGCCTCGACCGCTTTGAGGACCTCGAACCAGCACTCAATCTGTAAAGATACACCGCAGATCCGCGGCGGGAGCGCCTACGGGTTTCCTGGTAGGAGGTAGAAGATTGCGAAGACTGGCTGCGAGACCTATTGCGCCTGCGCCCTGGGGCACTGAACCCCGGGAGGGACAAGGGGGGTGGTGAGCTGTACTGCGCTGCCGCAGGCTGTACCGCTTGCCCCCCAAAAGGCATCCCATCCGGCCCCAGAGGCTGGGACTGGTACTGAAGGGGCTGTTCTGTACCAGTAGCCGGCGTTAGCCCCTGCGGGGGCATGCCTGATGCTGGGGGCGCCTGCGGAGGGATACTTGCAGGAGCAGGCGCGTGGGTAACACCTACAGGGGGGGGTTGGAGAGAGGGGGGGCGGAGACGGACCCCCCGCACCAGGCTGGATAGTCACTGAGACCCCGCCATCCGCCTGAGAGTGGGCGGAGGTCTCAGAAGAAGAAGGCTCCGAGCTGGCTGTAGTGCCCATAACTGTGTTCGGCGCGCGTGGAGGAGCTAAAATGGCGGCCGCGTGCTGATGAGCAGTAACTTCTTCCGCCGGAGCAGGTGACCGGAAGTGGGCGGCAGAAGGGGACGAGACGGGCACCGCGCCGAAAGCCTGCAGGGGGAGCGCGCACCGCGGGAGCCTCGCAGGAGCGCGCGGACCTGGCGGAATGCCGAGATCCCTTGGACCCGGTAAGGCACTGGCTAGAACGAGGGCGGGAGGAAGGGGATGACGAGGGACTAAGCCAGGACGGCGGGCGCGACACACACAGCCAACCTTCCCCCTCCGTTTGCATGCGGGCACGGAAGGCCGCCGCAAGAGGGTCCTCCATGATACACAGGCTTCAAACCTGGACACAGCACACACCAATGCTTCTTTGCCAGGCTTGACAAGAAAGAGAGAACCCTCCCCTTTGCCACGGCTTAAATCCAGGCGCCTGTAGGCGTGAATAATTACGAGGCAGCAGGGTGGAGATAAGCAATAAACCCACCCCTTTAACTAAAGTGCCACAATCCCTGACCTTGAACTTGCACTATAGAAAAAAAAAGAGCAGCCACCAGTCCAGGGGCACCTTCCTTATTTAGTCAGGCATACCCCACAGCACTGCTACATCTCAGCATGTGCATATATTGCATATGTAATTAATGCAGCTACATAACAACATAACAATTTCAGCACTGCTACATCTCCGCATGTGCATATGTATATTGCATATGTAATGAATGCAGACAGTCTGTTTAAAACCATGAAAAAAACATGTCTGCTAGTACACCAGGGGGGGGGGGGGGGCGAGTTATACATGTATATGTATGCTGGGGACCTGCATGTCATGGACGGTTTAATCCTCTAGTCCTCACATACCTTCCAGTCTCTAGTATACTGTCTCCAGGGCCAGTGTCTGCTTGTTCTTCAAGAAGGTAAGGACTTCGGGGGAGAGGCAAACAGTGTAATGAGGCAGGAACTGATCTCTCACTATCCTCCTATATACTACATACTGTATCAGCCACCGGCTTCTCCTGCTCTGGGTCGGGCAGGGAATTGATTAATCTTCTGCACAGCAGCATTATCACCTCTGTGGTGACGCTCCCCTGCTCTCCAGCAAGGACTTCTTCTTGTGGGGCTGCAGCACTGGCTATAGAAGCGCGGGCTGTGGGTCTGCCTGAGGTTACTGGGCTGTGCAATGCCGCCCCCTACAGGAAGCTGCCATCTGCCGCCTGACGCAAGATTTTCATCTTGCCTCATGGCAGATGCGGCCCTGACTGTATCCCCATACCTCCCAACCGTCCCGGTTTCAGCGTGACAGTCCCGTTTTTTAGGCTTTGTCACACTGCCACGGGAGGCTGGAAGAATGTTCCGGGCCCCGCCCACTGTGTATGACACTCGGGAGACCCCCCCCCTGTACTGTGTATAACACTCAGGAGACCCCCCTGTACTGTGTATAACACTCGGGAGACCCCCCCCTGTACTGTGTATAACACTCGGGAGACCCCCCCCTGTACTGTGTATAACACTCAGGAGACCCCCCTGTACTGTGTATAACACTCGGGAGACCCCCCCCTGTACTGTGTATAACACTCGGGAGACCCCCCCCCTGTACTGTGTATAACACTCGGGAGATCCCCCCCTGTACTGTGTATAACACTCAGGAGACCCCCCTGTACTGTGTATAACACTAGGGAGACCCCCCTGTACTGTGTATAACACTCGGGAGACCCCCCCTGTACTGTGTATAACACTCGGGAGACCCCCCCTGTGCTGTGTATAACACCAAGGAGACCCCCCTGTACTCTGTATAACACTCAGGAGACCCCCATGTACTGTGTATAACACCAAGGAGACCCCCCTGTACTGTGTATAACACTAAGAAGACCCCCCTGTACTGTGTATAACACTCGGGAGACCCCCCTGTACTGTGTATAACACTCAGGAGACCCCCCCTGTACTGTGTATAACACCAAGGAGACCCCCCTGTACTGTGTATAACACCAAGGAGACCCCCCTGTACTGTGTATAACACTAAGAAGACCCCCCTGTACTGTGTATAACACTCGGGAGACCCCCCTGTACTGTGTATAACACTGGGGAGACCCCCCCTGTACTGTGTATAACACCTAGGAGACCCCCCTGTACTGTGTATAACACTAAGAAGACCCCCCTGTACTGTGTATAACACTAAGAAGACCCCCCTGTACTGTGTATAACACTCGGGAGACCCCCCTGTACTGTGTATAACACTCGGGAGACCCACCTGTACTGTGTATAACACTCGGGAGACCCACCTGTACTGTGTATAACACTCGGGAGACCCCCTGTACTGTGTATAACATTCGGGAAACCCCCCTGTACTGTGTATAACACTCAGGAGCCCCCCCCCCCTGTACTGTGTATAACACTCAGGAGCCCCCCCCCCTGTACTGTGTATAACACTCAGGAGCCCCCCCCCTGTACTGTGTATAACACTCGGGAGACCCCCCTGTACTGTGTATAACACTCGGGAGACCCACCTGTACTGTGTATAACACTCGGGAGACCCCCCCTGTACTGTGTATAACACTCGGGAGACCCCCCTGTACTGTGTATAACATTCGGGAAACCCCCCTGTACTGTGTATAACACTCAGGAGACCCCCCCTGTACTGTGTTTAACACTCGGGAGACCCCCCTCCCTCCATGTACTGTGTATAACACTCGGGAGACCGCCCTGTACTGTGTATAATACTAAGGAGACTCTTGTACTGTGTATAGCACTCGGGAGATCCTCCTGTACTGTGTAAAACACTCAGGAGACCACCCCGGTACTGTGTATAACGCTCGGGAGACCCCTCTGTACTGTGTATAACACTAAGAAGACCCCCCTGTACTATGTATAACACTCGGGAGACCCCCCTGTACTGTCTAAAACACCCGGGAGACCCCCCTGTACTGTGTATAACAATGTATAACACTCGGAAGACCCCCCTGTACTGTGTATAACACTCAGGAGACCCCCCTGTACTGTGTATAACACTCAGGAGACCCCCCCCCCCCTGTACTGTGTATAACACTCGGGAGACCCCTCTGTACTGTGTATAACACTCGGGAGATCCCCCTGTACTGTGTATAACACTATGGAGACCCCCCTGTACTGTGTATAACACTCGGGAGACCCCCCTGTACTGTGTATAACACTCAGGAGACCCCCCCCCCCCTGTACTGTGTATAACACTCGGGAGACCCCTCTGTACTGTGTATAACACTCGGGAGATCCCCCTGTACTGTGTATAACACTATGGAGACCCCCCTGTACTGTGTATAACACTCGGGAGACCCCCCTGTACTGTGTATAACACTCAGGAGACCCCCCCCCCCTGTACTGTGTATAACACTCGGGAGACCCCTCTGTACTGTGTATAACACTCGGGAGACCCCCCTGTACTGTGTATAACACTCAGGAGACCCCCCCCCCCCTGTACTGTGTATAACACTCAGGAGACCCCCTGTACTGTGTATAACACTCGGGAGACCCCTCTGTACTGTGTATAACACTCGGGAGACCCCCCTGTACTGTGTATAACACTCGGGAGACCCCCCTGTACTGTGTATAACACTCGGGAGACCCCCCTGTACTGTGTATAACACTCGGGAGACCCCCCTGTACTGTGTATAACACTCAGGAGACCCCCCTGTACTGTGTATGTATAGAAAAGGCGGACAAGGAGAGACCAGACAGTGAGTTTTAGTGGAGCCTATCATGGATCCAGTACAGCAGACCATAGTCTCCTGACACTGACATAATCAGTTTAATGGTCAAAAGTCAAAAACCTCAGTAGAAAGGTTTGTGTAGATGTTCAGATCTTCATTGTCATAGACGTCCAGCTCTGACACCCGGGGCGGGAGGACGCGTCTATTGGCCTAATGAAAGAACAAAGATATATCACTTCATACATTCCTCATCAAGTGGCTGCTACATGTCTACAAGACTGGAGCCATCCTGGAATGATCCATATCTAAGTGTCCGTAGCAGTGATGATACCACATGGACATCGGCCTAGATGGGAATATCTTATGGACATTGCTCACTAGTAGAGAAGTGATAGGCAGAGTATAGACTATCAGGACTTACAGGTTCGGTAGGTCACAGGTCATCTAGAAGAACTTCTTATCCTCGCGGATGAAGTGCAGAGCAGTCAGGAAGTTCACGAATGAAAGCTGCAAAAAATAATAAATTCTGGATTATCTTCATTGGAAAGTCTCACATTAGGTCACATAATCCAACGCAACGCAAAAGCCAAAAATTAGTCGGTGTATGTCATAAATATATTTTTGAGCTCCCATAATGCACTTTTCCAAATTAAGAGGAAAACAGCAGTAGCATCACCTTAGCTGTAGACGTGTAACAGTAAAATAGTGTGTGATATCGGGACAAGAGAAGTCACTGGACAAGTTCTGAAGACTCCGATCTGCAGAATCTCAGATCTCCTGATGTTGTCCTTGTCACAATGTACTGATGTGCGTTCCACCTACCTCAGAACTCATCCTCATGGACCTGGGTGGAAGCGTCAACCATATAGGGTTTCACCTGGATCACGGTGACTTTTGGCCCATGTGACATCAGGCTGAGCTCTTCTTCTCTTACTTGGCATCCAAAGTTTTTTGTGTCCGGTCTGCTGAGAGCTGGCGTGAAAGGAGTCACCATCACTGATTCCCGGCTCTACAGAGGAAAGATAAGAGAAAGCTGATGATGATGTGTGTATCACGAGTCCAGTCACTTGTGAATGAGATCCTGAGATACACGACATGTATCACCAGGCTGAGATACATGTCCTAGACTGAGATCTCCTCACCATGCAGAAGAGGCTCCTCAGTCTTTGTCTCCATCTTGATCCAGTAGATCTTCTTTTCTCTGGTTCTTCCTGTTGAGAATTTGGATACACAGAAATTTAGAGTGATAGAAAGCAAATGAATCCTCCATTCAGCTATAAACATGGGTCCAGATTTACTATGGAAAAGCACCGAAAATTGTACACACAGCGGATACCACACACTAAATGACTATATAGTAATGGCCTCCTTACCGATCTAACAATCCAGCAGGGGGGCTCAGGTGACTCCGGCATCAGGTCTCCTGGTCCATCATCAGTAGCAGCTGCCAAATTATACAAGGCAGGAGAAGGACCTGGCTGTGGGACATAAAAATAGAAACATTACTTTCAGATCAATGACATGGAGGAGGTGAACCCCAGATAACCCCAATATCACATGTTATGTATAATGTGGTGATGGCTGATGACGTCTCTAGAATTATTTACCCCGTCCTCGTATGAATTAATCCAAGTGTGTTCAGCCTCCGGCTCCAGTGCCCTGCGGGTCAGAACTTGGACATGGGTGCGTCCAGTAAGATTATCCTATAGGGGAGAGAGAAGAACAGAATTTCGGGTCAGTGAAATTATTTGTGGTTCCACATGATGGAGACGTCTCCAGAAGGAATCATAAAAGTAACCATAGACCTTCAGGAGCGGAGATGGTGGAGACCACTAGTGGAGTATAGGAGGACATTGGTGGAAACCAATAAACCAGGATCAATTACTCATAAACATATGTGTGATCCATAGACTCCTTCCTTCTAAAATCAACCTTTATTATTCTGCTGATGAGCCAGAAGCGATCTGGGGAGGTATTACCAGTGTCCCTCTGTGCTGTAACTCCACAGACCGTTACCCAGTCTCCTCCCCAGGAGGGAAGTGCTGGGGGAGAAGGAGGTGGGGAGACAGTTTAACAGTCTGTGAAGCTGCAGCACAGAGCGTCTCTGGTAACAACCCCAAGAGTTCTATAGGCTCATTGGCATAATTTTAAAAGTTGAATTCAGAAGGAAGGAGACCATAGATAACAAATATAAGAAGATTGCCACAGTCACGGTGCCTGGATCTAAGAAACGTACAGCGGACACCAGATGTAACTATTACATCTAAATTTGTAAATCATGTACTTGATAACACGCTCTAGTTTATCTTGCGTCTATTAGAGAATATTAGTAAATCTGCCCCATTGTCTATAAGTCGTGTGTGGATCATAGAGGAGAAGAGACATTACCGTGATGATGCAGTCCAAGTCCAGCGGCGTTTTTCCTGTACTACACTCAGGAGGCAGATCCAGCGGTAGGAAATTCTCCTGTCAATACATATTAATTGTCAATAGCATCAGCAGCAGTTATGGGACATGGCGAGTCCATGACTATATAGTAATGGCCTCCTTACCGATCTAACAATCCAGCAGGGCTCAGGTGACTCTGGCATCAGCTCTCCTGGTCCATCATGAATAGCAGCAGCCAAATTATAAAAGGCAGGAGAAGGACCTAGCTGTGGGACATAAAAATAGATTATTGATAATATGTCATGGAGGAGGTGAACCCCAGATAACCCCAATATCACATGTTATGTATAATGTGGTGATGGCTGATGACGTCTCTAGAATTATTTACCCCGTCGTTGTACGATTTGATCCATGTGCGCTTAGCCTCCGGCTCCAGTGCCCTGCGGGACAGGACTTGGACACGGGTGCGTCCAGTAAGTTTATCCTATAGGGGAGAGAGAAGAACAGAATTCCGGGTCAGTGAAATTATTTGTGGCTCCACATGATGGAGACGTCTCCAGAAGGAATCATGCAAAGTAACCATAGACCTTCAGGAGCGGAGATGGTGGAGACCACTAGTGGAGTATAGGAGGACATTGGTGGAAAGAGACATTGATATAATCAGAAATGAGTAAAGATGTAGTAGACGGCTCTAGAACATCTTCAATATCACATAGTCTATCTCTCAGAGCATTATGGGTAATACCAGGCTGTATACAGCAGTGATAGAGAAAGTAAATGGAGAAAGATTCTATTGCTATGGTAACCAGTACACACATCCGCCATCTTTCTTTTAGAGTAAAATATACAATTTTTGCAATTTCTTCACATAAAGTTTATAATTTTAAACTGTTATCAGCAAGAGGAGTGTAAGAATGAGTCTGGGGGTGACATATTATAACTAGTGCACTAGATCTTCCCCTCACCCTCCCAGACACCTCAATGTCACCCTAATGACAGATCTAGGACCTCAGTATAATCAGGAATGGGTGGAGGGGACATCAGGACCTGGACATAATGCCACCATGTTTTATAATATGTCCTCTAGGGTCAGGGGTCTGGGGGTAAATCTTCTTCCTGCTCCTCTGGACACACAGCGCTATCAATAATGTCCCAAATATAGAACAGATACCAAAAAATGGGAGCTGATATTCCCCAGGATCCGTGTCGGACTGTCCCACCAGAGGATCAGAGGATCCTCCGGTGGGCCCAGGCTCCAAACTTATACTGGATTACAAAGATACAGCAGAAGACAACTAAATTTGGAAGCTGGAAGGGTCTTTTTTTTAGTTGAATGTGAAGAGGGTCCTCCAGAAAAATGTTATCTGTTGGACCCAAGGAGCCCCAGTACGACACCGCCCAGGATTCCCCTTATCTACATTACAATCCGACCGTCTATTTCCTGATGTCTAAATTTCACCACTAACAATAATCCTGATATCCGTCAGTAAATAAAGTCTACTTACAAAAAATCTTTCCATCATTCGTCTGTGAAACAGCAAAAAATCTCCTCTTCACTCACCACTCCTCTACTATACAACCCTCAGAGAATTATGGGTACAGAGCGGGAGTTATATAGCAGTGATGACATCACGGAGGGTATGACATCATGTTTAGAATTCCGTTGAATGGGGAGGATTCTGATTCCATGGCAACCCAGTACAGGGAGCGACCACCTTGTATAATAAATGATGGAGACATGATAAATGTATATTAAATATGGCAAATTTAACTCTTTTGACTCTCTTCTATTCCGAGAGTTACTCATATATCAGTATATCAACTTCTGATAGGACAGCCAAAATATTTCTGCCTAAGCCCAAAGACATTTGCATAATAGCGTCCAGGAGGTGACCTCATACCTGCCATATACATCCATAGGTCCAAATTAGCCCAGCATATGCCAAAACTATGTCCCATGGTTATACATAAGGGAGTTATACATGAGCTGTTTGTAGTAAAGTAGTGTTACCCATATTAACCAATCACAGCGCTGCTTTCATTTTATTAGCTGCTCTGTATGAATGAAAGCTGAGCTGTGATTGGCTGCTACAGTTATATTACATGGCTATATAGATAGATATCACCGGGAGACTCTATGTATAGTAAGATCTGACAAGGAGAGACAGCCATGAACATGGGAAAAAATTCAGTTATAAAATGTGCTAAATTTTGATAACTGAATTGTTGATTTGTTATAAAAAAATTGGCGGCATTTTACTATAAAATAAATTCTACTGATCTTTTTTTTCGTCCACTTGTGTAGTTGCTGTTCAGATGTGACATGTGATGAGAGGAGTTGCAGTTTTTGATGCTAATTTGTGACACAAGAGATTTTTGGTTCAATTCATAGAAAAACTGAATTAATTAGTGAGATCCTAATATTAAATCTGCCATAAAAATTCCATCCTGATAAACCAGGATCAATTACTCATACACATATGTGTTATCCATGGCCTCCTTCCTTCTAAAATCAACCTTTATAATTCTGCTGATGAGCCAGAAGCGATCTGGAGGGGTATTACCAGTGTCCCTCTGTGCTGTAACTTCACAGACCGTTACCCAGTCTCCTCCCCAGGAGGGAAGTACTGGGGGAGAAGGAGGTGGGGAAGACAGTGTAGTAGTCTGTGCAGCACAGAGAGTCTCTGGTAACAACCCCAGGAGTCCTATAGGCTCATTAGCATAATTGTAAAAGTTGAATTTAGAAGGAAGGAGGCCATAGATAACAAATATAAGAAGATTACCACAGTCACGGTGCCTGGATCTAAGAATAAGAGCCCCTGGTTTCATGCTTGATTGTGATGGTAGATTTCCTTTAAGGTCACCCATGGCCAATGAGCCTTAGGGGGTTATATACAGTTTCTTTCCCTTATGAAGACCTGTACATTATAGATTTCTTACTGGGACCTGGCAGCTTTAAGTTCCTTCTCTGCGGTCACCTATGGTATTTAGGTTTTCCACTATAGGAGAAGTCACAAGCTCAGATGTAATCCTTATGGTGATCCTAAATGTCAGCATCTAAATGACTAATAGAGAATCTTTCTTGGTTGATGAAAAGATTGTGAAACCTCCATCTATATTACATCATGTGTAAGATCCGTATTATCACCAGGCCACGGTCACTGGATTATGGTTGTAGGATTTCCCATACAGACCTGTCATGTCCTCCTCACACCTGTGACGTCCTGACATCTCTGTGACCAATGGCCAAAATATCCATCAGATCTGTAATAGATATAATACCGTAATGAGAGGGAGGGGGGAGAAGAGGAGACGTCATCATTCCTATACACATACATATAACCCTCCAGTGATCTGCCATATCCAATCAGGCGATCAGCAGAGCAGCAATTTTTGGGCTAATATTTTATTCAAGAATTATTATAGCTACCCCCGTATTGCTCTTAGAGGGTCCCATAGGTCCTATTAGGCCTAATGCACACGTGCAGTGGTCATGATCTGGATGCCCAATTTGGGGCCAGATATCGCCCACCATTGAGGTCTATTACTCCAGGTCACGGTGTGTTGAGTATATCATCTCTCACGGCACTGTGACTGGGCTGGGTAGCCTCCTCTCTATGGAGGACTCACCCCTCCCATCTCCAACCAACCCAAAACATCCCCTGGTGTGCAGCCCATTACATGTATGTAGCCTTACATGGATCAAGCTGTAGATTCTACTAACATCATCATTAGACAAGGAGTCATTGGCGGTGAAGCTAAAGGCCCATCTATAGATATTGCCATGGAAGGGCCAACCTACATCTCTGAATTCTCCAAATATAGATCTATGATTTCGTCTCTCAGACAGATCTGCCACAAACTTAAAGGGGTATTCTCGTCTTGGCATTTACATTCAATTTTATTAATCTGCCATATATATACATTTCTTCAATTGGATCTTATTAAAAAAAAACTGTGTGAAGATTATTTCTCATAAATGTTGCCATATGGTCCCTTAGAAACAAGTCTGGGTCCTTGGATACGGCCACCTCTGCTGGAGTGATTTCACAAAGTAACAAAAAGTTTTTGTATATGAAATGTCCGGGAGTTCCTGCATGTCCCACTGCCGTCCTGTGGTAATGATCGCTGAATCCAGGTGTTCAGAGCTCAATAGCGCATGTCTGGCCACCACTGCCAAAATGTGAGGTGGTCGTATCCAAGGAAGCTATCTCGTTTCTAAGGGACAACATGGCAACATTTATAAGAAATTATCTTCACACAGGAACATTTTTTTTTTAATAACATCCAATCAGAAGAAATGTTTACATATGGGAAAACACCTTAAACGCTTCCCTAAAGAAAAAAGGATATTTTTTTAACATGAACATGCCTTAAATATCATAACACCCAACTTAAATATCATATTGTGTTGTGTCCCAATGTATAAGAAAGACTCATCGCCAGAAATGAGGTACCACAACCCTTTCCATGCTTGGTGTCATAACCACCATGTATGAGCTCTAACACACATGTGTAGCTCTATCCTATAGAGGTGAATATAGAAAGTTATGTATATTAGGTTGTGTGATGTGTGTCATTATAAGCCATAAAATTATTTTTCTTAGTACTCTGTCCACGTGATTCCTCCTGGAAATGTAAGAATACATCCACAACGTGACACTACCATTTACTGTGCCTTCAGTCTTTTACAAAGAGATTGGTACAAAGGGGCTCCCAAGGATCGACCATCAATAGTTGAAGAGTTGGCACTAGACATCTGTGGTCATCTGGACAACCACAAGGACATAGAGCTGGCAGTAGTTGACTCCTTCAGCCACGGCTAGCATACATTTTCATTAAGAGCCATGTCTCCAGTAGAGATTTGTGAACACTACAGGGGCAAGGAGCCAGCTGCTTCCAGCTCCTAGACTTTATGTATATGGGGCATCAAACAGTTGATCATATGGGTGTTGTGTATCATTGCTCCAACAATCAACTACTGAAAATAGGCCATCAATAAAAATTCCTGACCAAACCCATTTTCCAGGAGGAAAATCCATCCTAGACATAAGCCGGTGACAAGTGACATTTTGTGGCCTCCTATGCCTTGACCCTGATGTATCAGCTAGATATCGAAGTATAATAATATTAATACATGACTCCATACACCGTCATAGGCCAGGACCATAACAATAGCTCCATAAACCGTCATAGGCCAAGACCATAACAATGGCATCATAGACCATAACAATGGCTCCATACTCCATTGTAGGTCAAGATCATAACAATGACTCCATACACTGTAATAGGCCGAGACCATAACAATAGCTCTATACACCGTCATAGGCCGGGACCATAACAATAGCTCTATACACCGTCATAGGCCGGGACCATAACAATGACTCCATACATTGTCATAGGCTGAGACCAAAACAATGGCTTCATAAACCGTAATAGGCCAAGACCATAACAATGGCTCCATACACCGTGATAGGCTAGGCCATAACAATGGCTCCATAAACTGTCAAAGGCTGAGACCATAACAATGGCATCATAGACCATAACAATGGCTCAATACAATGTCATAGGCCGAGACCATAACAATAGCTCCATACATTGTCATAGGCCTAGACCAAAACGATGGCTCCATACACTGTAATAGGCTGAGACCATAACAATAGCTCCATACATTGTCATAGGACGAGAACATAACAATAGCTCCATACACTGCCGTAGGCCGAGACCATAACAAAAGCTCTATAAACCGTCATAGGCCGAGACCATAACAATGGCTCCATACACCGCTGAGGGGTTAACATTATCTTTCACATAAACACAATTTTAATAAGTAGTGTATACAGGGCCCATTCTAGCATTTATGCTGTCTCAGGTGAAAATTATAATGCCGCTCCCCCCCCCCCTTATGTAACGTTTAGATGGGTGTAATATGTGTGCTTTATATTAGCAGTATGATTACTGAACCTCCTATAGTTCATAGGAACTTGAGTTAGAACACCATAACATAGGTAGAAATAGAGGAAGGACAATGTAAAATAAAAGAAATTACTCATTAATGTGAATGTTACATGTTCTTTGCAACTGGACAAGTTCTGGATGGCAGGTGTGAATATGTGATAAAATAAGGCAAAGATCATCCTTTTACACCTTTCGGGGACCTTCACATGAACGTGTGCAGGTCTTGGGGCACATAAAAGTGATGAGTACAGATGACAATACAATAGTCGGCCCGGGCTGTCTGCTCATAATCTGCCAGTGGCGTAACTACCGCCGTAGCAGCCGTAGCAGCTGCTACGGTACCCATGAGGTTCAGGGGCCCGGGGATGCACGGACCCTGTGTGCAGTGCTTTGCCAAGTGGTCTGGGAATGCACTGCCGGGTCCCTGACAGATCGTGTCCCCGGGCCCCTCCCTCTGTGTCTCGGCTACTGCCCTCTCTCCTGGCCCACCCACCTCTCCTGGATCGCCGAGTCCCTGAAATGCCCACCCGCCACCCCCCTTAGCCGGCACAGGTGACCGCAGCCCACCTAACACACTGGCCGCTGACACATTCCACCGACGGCACAGTTGACGCCACGCCCCCCGTCCCGGCTAACGCGCCCTCCCGCCCAGCGAATGTACCCTCTGCCCTCCCGCCCGGCGAACCCACCCTCTGCCCTCCCGCCCGGCGAACGCACCCTCTGCCCTCCCGCCCGGCGAACGCACCCTCTGCCCTCCCGCCCGGCGAACGCACCCTCTGCCCTCTCGCCCCCCCCGACCAAGGCCGGGTGGTCATCCAAACATCTTAAAAGGTATGTATATGCTGTGTATATATGTATATTGTGTATATATGTATATATTGTGTATTTATGTATATACTGTGTATATATGTATATACGGTGTGTATATGTGTATATACTGTGTGTATATGTGTATATACATGTATATACGTGTATATTGTGTATATACTGTGTATATGCGTATATATGTATATTCTGTGTATATGTATATTCTGTGTATATACTGTGTATATTGTGTATATATACATATACTGTGTATATTGTGTATATGTGCATATACTGTGTATATTGTGCATATGAATATACTGTCTATATATGTATAGATGCAAATGCTGTATTTATTGTGTGTGTGTGTATATATATATATATATATATATATATATATATATATATAGTATGTGTCTTTTTGTATATGTTGTGCATATAGTATGTATATATATATGCTCTATATACTGAATGTGTGTATTCCCCGTATGTGTGTATATGCTGTATACACTGAATGTGTGTGTATTTGCTGTATGTGTGTATATTCTGTATGTATATGCAGTATGTGTGTATTTAGTCTTTTTATACTGTATGTATGTGTATATTTGGTCAGTGTATATACTGTGTGAGTTTGTATACACTCTGTATTAGTGAATAAATGTATATGAGTGCATAAATGTGTGTGTATAAGTGTATACTTGTATGTATATGGGTGCGACTATATACGTCTAGAACTTTATGTGTATATAAGTATATAAAGGTGTGTATGTATCAGTGTATAAATTTGTGTACTTGTATAAATATGTCCATGTAGGGGTACATTCACAAGAACGTATGGAGAGGGGAGGAATGAGCCGCGATCACCTTTCCTCCTCTCCAGCGCGCCGATGTGTGCCTGCCAGGCTATAGCCGGACGGGCACACATTTATGTATATTTTTTTTAAGTGGAAGGGGGGCCCCATGCAGAAATCTGCTATGGGGCCCAGCCTCTCCTAGTTACGCCACTGTAATCTGCCTATGAAAACCATAGCTGTGTATGAGCCGATGAAAAGGTTATGGAGACGTGTGCTATAGAAGCAACATTTTTAACTGTTTAAGTGACAGTTGTTAATGAGAGCTACATATGAAGATCTCAATGCCAACCATAACTATAACCCTGAATATCTGCATCTCTGGCTCAAAGAAACACCACTGCTCCTCCGTATATATAAGAAAAATAAAAAGAACATAAACGGTCAATAATTTATGTCCCATAGTGTAGAAGTTTATATTGACCACTGATACACTGCGGCACATTTACTTAGAACAGTGCAGGGTGTACTATGTGCAGTTACCTGTCTATAGTGCAGGATTTCTGGTGCACGTTCTTCATGAATCTGGCACTCCTTCCACTGCTTGGTGCACCTTTTAACATGGGGCGTGTGACACAATTCTGTCTGACTTTGCATGATAAATGTGACGGTCCGAATGATCACTGGAACGTCCCTTTCAATGACGAAGTGTTTTTCAAGTGAAAAATAGTCCAGCCGCGACACAAAAGAGTTGCGTGCAACAGAAATGTGGCGCAGACACTTCTTAAATACCTGTGAAAGACCTAAAAGAAAGCTCAAACTTCGACAGAAAACTGGCGCAAAGCCCTTAGTAAATGTGACCCAGTGTTTTATTTATTTCTTTTAATGCAGCTACACAACACTTGCAGCCCTGCTACATCTCAGCATGTGCATATTGCATATGTAATTAATGCAGCTACATAACAATTTCAGCACTACTACATCTCAGCATGTACGTATTATATCATACCTCCCAACCGTCCCACTTTCGGCGGGACTGTCACGTTTTTTTAGCTGTGTCCCGCCTCCCCGGGAGGTTAAGAGAATGTCACGCCTTGCTACGCTTTGTCCCGAACCAAGAGACTGAGTCCCGTCTCCTGGTCCCGGGACACACTGACTGCAGAGATACAGGGGCAGCACGGAGGCTGTGAAGTCTGAGCTTACAGTACAGCACAGCCCCTTCTCCTCCTCCCCCGGGCCGCCCCTTCCCCTGTGTGAGCTGCGGCATGTGAAGAGGAAACATCAGGGGGGGGGGTCACCTGGAGAGCTGCTGCTGTGGCTTTACATCCTGAGCTCCCAGCACGGAGCTCAGCACGGCCCCTCCTCCTCTCCCTGTGTGAGCTGTGCACGGGATGTGTGAGGAGGAATCATCAGGGGGGTCACCTGGAGAGCGGCTGCTGTGTGCCCCGACCATAGACCTACAGGTTCCTCTGCTCCTTCTCCTGAAGCTGTGGAGGTGCACCTTGTATGATGTGCTCCCCCTCCAGCAGCTGCAGACGTGTATTGGGAGCATCTCTACAGCAGGGATGAGGTAGGACACAGGCTGACCCTCACACTGACCTGTAGCTGTGTGACAGGAGACATCTATCAGGACTTGTATGGCAGCTTTGTGACGTACAAGCCCTGAAATAATTGCAATATCACCGCGCTCTAACACCCACGATCGGAGCCGTCTCCGATCGCGGGTTTTAACCCCTTACACGTCGCAGTCAAGCATGACCGCGGCGTGTAAGGGCGTTTCCGCTATGGATCGGATCCCCTGTGCGCTTACCGGGGGATCCGATCCACTTCTGGGCAGCTCCGAGGCCTGCCATGTGCTCCGGGGCTGCCCGATGTCCTCAGCAGTCAGACCCCTTCCGGGTCTGACTGTAAACTGTCTGCGCATGCACCTGCATGCTCAGACAGGTTACACTGCTCTACAATGAAGAAGTATTGTAGAGCAGTGTATTGAACTTGAACCAACGATCAGAGCATCACTGGTTCAAGTTCAAGTATGGAAAAGTAAAAACATGTAAAAACACTAAACACTACACATTAGAATAAATAAAAACATAAAAATATAAGCCCCTAAAATGTCACATTCCCATAAAAACACTTAATAAAGTATTAAACACACAAAAAACCCACTTATTTGCTATTGCCGCGTCCGTAACAATCTGTATAATAAAACAGAATCATTACGCCAGGGAAAAAAAACGCAAAAAACTTTCCAAAAAAAGATCATTTTAAATTGATACCTTTAAAAAAAAATGCCCTAAAGAGTGATAAAGAAAAGTTACGCACTCTAAAATAAGACACTAAAAAGAATAACTCTTCTCGCACGAAATAAGCCCCTAACCAGATTTGTCAGCTAAAAAATAAAAAAGTTATGCATATGAAAATATGATAATGCTAAAATGTACAAGATTTTCTCCAAATTAGTTTTTATTCAGTAAAATTGAATAAAATACACAAAACCCCCACATGTTGAAGCTCCAAAGTTATAATCACATATAGTGACACGTGGCAGATCATATTATATTATGCCTGTGGGTGGAACAATGGGCGTGGTTTAGAAAAAGGAGGAGGGGCTTTGTGTCCCTCTTTCCCTTGCCCAAAAGTTGGGAGGTATGACCTACCACCCGATCTACCTCTATAGGTAGATTTGTGGTGGTAGGTTCCCTTTAAGCTACAAAATGGCTGCGTCCTTAAGGGGTTAAAAGGGTACAATAAAACTTTTGCATTTTGTCTGACTTCTGTGTATAAGGCAGAACTTGAAATAATTGGAGTACCCCTTTAACTTTAGCTGGGTGTAAGGAGTTTTGGGTATTGTTGCTGTTCGGATACTGATACCTACCTAAATGTATGTGTTTGTAGGCCTAAACTCTGCAGTGTCCTCATATGACGTCATCATCTTTCCAGTAAGCCTAAACTATGTATCAACAAACAAGGAGTGTAACTGACTGGTAACACAGCCCCAAAAATGTCCTCCCTATACACCCCTTTCTCACTCCTTGTACTAATAACAAGTCCCTAAACACAACCTACAAGTGACGTCACCCGTTGCTGAATTATCTTTTCAATAAAGTTAAGCGACAAATCTCTCCCAGAAGTAAAAAAAATATATATATATATATGGGGCGGAGCCTTTGAAGCCAAACCCGCCGCCATGTTGACTGGCAAATTCCTTCGTACTGTCTTGTAAAGAAGTCTGGTCCTGGAAGCCCCGCCCATCATGGCTCTGTGAGCCCGCCCCTCGGCGCGTTTCCTATGTGCCACCAGTGCTGTCAGCTGCCAGGGTGGGCGGGGCTAGCTGCCGGCTCCAGCTAACCGTTACCAGCAGTGAGTGACGGTGACAGCGGCTCTGGGGACAAGAACGGGAAGTGGCTGCAGAGAGCGGAGCTCGCGCGTCTCCGGAGGCGGCAGGGGACAGGTACACCGGCACACACCTCCCGTACACTTCCTATATACACATATGGAGGTGCCCTTTAAGTAAACATACAGTATGTACACACAGACATGTGACTAGTGCAGGAGGGCATGGCATTGGGCATGGTATCCCCCTACACACACACTATCACTGCACACAGCCAGGCACATAGTCACACAGGTGGCATTTACAACTGATTGCAAGCTCTCTGGTCCAAACAACCCTAAATCAAAGGGTTAATTAGTCCATGTATAGGACGCATGGGTCTATATAGTCACTTACAGTATACAAGAAGTCACCATACGGGGTCGACACCTAAAAAGCAAACCTTTCCTATGTAAAAAGCTCAGGATTTGCATTTCTTCAGGTGAGACATGTATACATACACAAATTAGGAGTCGGGAGACATAATCCCCCGGGTGTGCTCTTACAGGTAGACTCACAATGATCCAGGTGTGCCCGTCCCCTGTCACCCGTGCTGCCGTGCTGAAGCGGGTGGCTGCGCTGGCATTGGCAGCCTATGGTGCCCGCCGGCTGTACCCCTTGATCAGACATCTCTGTCTCCAGTCATCCCGAAAACATAACAATTCTAATGGACTCCAGAAAAGTAAAGGGGGGTCGTCTTCTGGCTCCACCGAATCCGGATACGAGAAGACGGGGGTCAATAGGGTGTTTTTCCGGAGACTCATCCGATTACTTCGACTTCTTTTCCCAAAGTTGGCGTGTAAGGAGTTTGGGTTGTTGGTGCTGCACTCGGCCGCACTCATCTCTAGGACCTTCCTCTCGGTGTACGTGGCTCAGCTGGACGGACGACTGACCCGATGTATCGTGAAGAAGAGGCCCGCCAGTTTTGTCTTCCAGCTGCTGAAGTGGTTGCTGATCGCCCTGCCCGCCACCTTCATCAACAGCGCCATACGCTACCTGGAGGGCCAGCTCAGCTTGGCTTTCCGGACACGTCTGGTGGCCCATGCCTACAAGATGTACTTTGGTAACCAGACTTACTACCGGGTCAGCAACATGGATGGACGATTGAGGAACCCCGACCAGTCGCTGACAGAAGACGTGGTGGCTTTCGCCAGTTCCGTGGCCCATCTCTATTCCAACCTGACCAAACCCGTGCTGGATGTAGTGGTGACCACTTACACATTGCTCAGTACGGCCAAATCCAAGGGAGCCAATACGGGCTGGCCGTCGGCCATCGCAGGACTTGTGGTCATCATTACAGCTAAAGTGTTGAGGGGCTGCTCCCCGAAGTTTGGGAAGCTGGTGGCAGAGGAAGCGAGGCGGAAAGGAGAGCTGCGCTACATGCACTCGCGGGTGGTGCAGAACTCTGAGGAGATTGCCTTCTATGGAGGTCACAAGGTGAGGCGGGCACTGGTTTATGGGTCCTAGGCTGAGTTCACATCTATATCAGAGGTTCCATCATGTAGAATTTTTCTTTCTGGTAGACCAGGTATGGCCACCAGGTGCTGATGATGTCCATCATAATGGAACTGGTTCTCTGTCATCTTCAATGATGAAGCAGCAGAATTACAGATGTGAACTGAGCCTAAAGCATCTAACTTCTTTGCATGTGTCCTACACAGGCACCACCATACGTTTTATAAGGTGTATAGCAACTTTTGGGTATCAGACATTGGCTTCACATGTGTGGATGTATCTGAGTAGAACATATGAAGCAGAAGTTCATTGTAAGGATGGAAACCGGTAGATTAGAGCCAATTTATAAGGTCTGTATACCCTTAAGCCTCCTGTCAGAGTATACCGTATATATGATCAGGATGTATAGTGACCACTGCCATACGGGGTTATCTCTGACCATGGTCACTCCTTGCTTCATATATCACCATGATGCCATGGAGCCACATCCTCTGCACTGCGGTCAGTCCTTGAAAAATCGGCCAGGGCACGGTCCGTTTTTTGCAGACTGACCACGGACTTGTTTTTTATAGCTTGGGGTGCAACTGGAGGAGACTCTAGGAAAGCCCAGAATAAAAGTCCCTCATATGTTTGGATAAAATTTCCTATAGTCCTTGGTATAGGACTTCCTATGTCCTGTAGACCCATAGAAATGAATGGAGTATAGGTCATTTCCATCCATCTTCTCGGATCTTCTGGCATGTTCCCTATACGATTGCTTTGTTGTGCTTCAAATACTGAATATAAATAAAGTGTCTTGTTTCCATAGCAACTGTACCGCCACAAGTTTTGAGAAGGTGAACATAGCACCCATGACATGATGTATATTAGTTCTATCACTACATGTGGTTTCTCTTTTTAACCCATAAAAAATAAATTTTGTTCCAAAAATATTGACATCCCACCGTAACGTGGGGCTCAGTCAGAGAGCCCTATTTGGATTCGGTCTCCCATCCCTAAAGTGTCTGAACTTAGCTGACATCATGATCCCCAAAACTACTACTAAGTGGGGTACTCATATGGCAAATGTCAGGGGAGGGAAGGATCAGGCTGTTGGGTTTCGGTATGCCTGATCCATGTCAGGTAGATTATTCTCCATTATCCATGGAAGGAACCACTTTTCCTACGGTCTTTATAAACTTCCATACCCAGCTCTGATCTCCTCGACTATTTTGGGCGCCCCGCAGGCAGTGTTTATCCAGATGCTGATATAAAAGTAGCCTGACAAATTGTCGGGAACATCTAAGTTATCATTGAATTATTTCTCCTGTGGTTACTTGAGCGAAATGAAATTCTGCGGGAACCGTAGACATGAGAGGGTCGTGGCTGCCGTCCTCCGCCTTTACAGCAGCAGACTGACTCTGAGGACTGGTGTGAGGGCTTTGATGCCTCCAGAGGAGAGAAGAGAACATATAACATGCAGCTGTTTTAGGGATAATTCACACAACGCCTTTTCAGTATTGTGGGTTTGTTTACAGCAGTACTGTCTCTAGACCTATCCTATAATAAAAACTTTCCCACATGGTGGTAAATATTGATGGCCTTCCCTTATTATAGGTCCTCTATCTGATCGCTGGGGGTACGATGAGCAGAATGACCCGTATGAATTAGCTGCACAGCACCGTACATTGCATAGTGGCTGGGCATGGTATTGCAGCTTGGTACAGTGCAGCAGGTTATTATATATAATAGCCTCAGATCTTCAAGCAATTTCCCTGCACAGTTCTTGGCCGCTGTCATCACTCTGTCCCGTACACAATGTTGTTTCCCTATCCATAGTACAGGTTATCAATATCCGATCACTGGTGGTCCTTTACTTCTGTTCACTGAAATGTGAGCTGAGCTGCAGTAACACAGCATAACCTCCGCTCCGAGATGGAGATGTTTTTGGTTAATTTTAGTCCTCCACTTGATGACCTGCCCCATCATAAAGATGGAAAACCCTTTGAATCTAGTCATAGATATTTTACCAATAATGGTCAAGCCTAACAATTTTTGCCGGACTGGCCAATATAGACAACCGCAGGATAATTTTGGAGAATTTTGGGGTTGGCTCCTTCAGGAAGGTTATAGTGACTTTTACCTCTGCTTGAAGAGGTCCTGCCCTCCATTACACTTCCTATGGCCTAGTTGTGCCATCTCTATTTTCCTCGCCAGGTCATGAGCTGAAGACCTAGGACTTGCTGAGATGCCATTGGTTTCTTTCAGAGAGATGTCCTATCACATGTGACTAAAATAGCCCTACCTATCAGGACTTATTGAGGGTCCATCTCTATCTCCCTTGTCAGGTCGTGAACTAAAGACCTAGGACTTGTTGAGATACAGTTGGTTCCATTCAGAATGATGTCATTAGACTGTGTCATCATGTGTGATTAGAATAGCCCTACCAACCTGGACTTTTTTAGGGTCCATATCTACTTCCCTTGTCAGGTCATGATCTAAAGACCTGGAACTTGTTGAGATGCCATTGGTTCCCTTCGGAGAGATGGCCATAGTGTGTGTTATTACGTGTGACTAGAATAGCCCTGCCAACCTGGACTTATTTAGGGTCCATTTCAATCTCCCTTGTCAGGTCATGAACTAAAGACCTAGGACTTGTTAAGATGCCATTGGTTCCCTTCAGAGAGACATGGCCATAGTGTGTGTCATCACTTGTGACTAGAATAGCCCTGCCAACCAGACTTATTTAGGGTCCAGTAACTAAAAATAATTGTAGTTGCCAGGCTTTCATAACCAGAACTCTTCCTTCAAAGGTTTTGTCCCCTGAATTCCCACCAACATGACCTTCTCCTGTGTCCAATTGATATTTGAGATATTCTTGACATCTTTGTGGTACTGATCCAAGGACTCTGTAGAGATGCCGTTATATAAGACCTTGTGTCTGGGTTTCAGCGGTCCTGGTGTAGGCTCATAGCTCAGATCCTGAAAAGTTTCTGCACTTTTGGCCACAACTTGCTGTTTTCCTGGACTGTGTGTCCTGTACCTCAGGTCAAGGTTGAGGCTTCATCTCGCCACCAAGGGCAAATTCCATTTAGGAAACTTTTATCATTTTTCTGGCAGCAGATTGTTATTGTAAATGGTTATCACTAGTTCAACTTTAGCCCTGAAACACATGAAGGTGATCACCTCAGAGATGGGAGAAGACCAGGCCCAGATAGGAGAAGCCACATGCATGGCAGTCTTCTGATAACATGTACTTTTACCAGGTCTGGCCGAAGGAACACGTTATTTCAAGTAGCGGAGTGGTTGATGTCTTGGCCAACCCCAACATGGTGTTTTAAAGGGGTTTTGCAGTCTAAAGATATTGATGACTGATCCTGATGATGTGTCTACATTAGGAGATTGGTGGGGTCCCACACCCAGCACCCCTGCAGATGAGCTGATAAACAGAGAATGGAAAAGGAAGCAGACAGTGCCATCCATTTGTAGTGGTGAGACCAGGTTACTACCGAGCAGCTATTTATAAATGGAAGCCAAGATGCAGTGACTCAATTCAACCACTACTGATGCCTCTTCCATTCTCTGTTTATCTTGGGTAGAGCTGGCTGGTGGACCTCCCTGCCCAATAGCATATTGATAACCTAATATCAGGATAGGTCATCAGTATTCTACCAAGGAATCGCCTATCTCATGGTGAAACTGGAATGTTCCTTTAAGGAACATCATGCGCATTAGAGTATTTGTACTTGTTTTTACTAGTAATAGTGCAAGGGTCAGCAGTTTTTCCAGGATATCTGCAATTTTCAGGAACATTGTCTCCGCGTAACCTTTCTCAATCATTTGGAAGCCAGGATGTTTGACTTGGGTCCACTACAGGTCTCCCCGACCTCGCCTGGACAGGAGGACACAATGTGAATGTTCATGTGACGCATGTACTGAAGCTATCTTTGGTGAAGCTCTATATTCTTTAGTGAATTCTTGTTTTAATCATGTTTTTAGAGAAAATCTGGAATTTTGAGGTGGGAAAAATGCCCGACCAGCTCCACTTGTCAATGTGCGACCCCTTAGCAAGACTTGAAACTTGAAGGGTTATTGGGCAAATATGAGGAACCATATACAGTATAGTCAACTTCATGTTCAATCTCTTCATAACTTCTTAAGTCTCTTCCTAGTACTCTTATCTAGAAGACACTTAAGAAGTTATGGACAGTCGCCCTACAGAAGTGGCACCTCCGGATTCCTTCGGAATACTTGGATATACTGTAGCCGTGGTGTTACGTAACCACTTCTCCAAAAAAGATGCTTCTGGCATCTAACTTTTTGGATTTTTTTTTTCCTATTCATGTTTGTAGGTTCTCTTGGTGGTTAAACTGGTTCCACATTATTATTGTAGGACCAGATTTTAGGAAGAGTCCCTCACAACTTTTTGGCTGGTTGCAAGACTCTCTCCAGGAGCATCAGAAGGTTCTGCTTGGCTTTTTCCAATGTTTATCCTGGTTTATCCTGGTTTCCTGGGGGCCCTAGTGGTCAGACCTCTCCCGTGACTCTCACTCCTGGAAGGCGTATTTTTTGCTTTATTGTTTTCTGACTCATGGAGTGAGCAGTTTTAGAATGAATACTGTCCTCGCCTCTTCCGTCCCTCTAATAGGGTTACACTCGCTCCCCTGTGTCGCAGAAGTATGTCACCCGTCTGGACGAACCTGTTTAGCCGTCATAAAAACCGCCAAGTGATCCCTCAATCCTTCATTTGGCAATTTACGGCGGAGTTACTTTTTCGTGACCTGCACCTCACCTGAGGACATGAAAGAGTCAGGGCAGGGTCTGTTCGGGTTTGGCAGCTTTTTTTTTGAGAAGAGGAAACCATCCAGAATGTTGTTAACTCTGCGTAAAGAATCGGATTGGTAGCAAAACATTTTGTGTGTGTGACGCACAGAGAGGCTCTTTGGGTACGGTTTTGGGAACAGCGCCACACCTATTCATAGGTTGTGTGTGGCATTGCAGCTCAACTCCATGCACTTTACTGTTATAGATATTAAAAAATGTACACAATAGCGATGTGTTCCCTTTTAAAGGGGGTGTACAAAGTTTTGATACGGGTGTCCTACCTTAAGCCCCTGCTTCATATACTTGTAAATTTTATTTTTGATGGTTCAGTATTTTTTCATTGATGCGTTAAGTTATTTATGAGGAAAGAAGATATTGTAGATATTTTACTATGACTGATAAGACGCTCATGTTTCTCCCGCTACCTGTCTGGTAGGCCGCAGCTCGCTCTGCGGAGAGCTTCTTACACTCTATAGTCTGTGTTGACTTTCTATATTCATAACTCGTCCATCACCGGCCATCGAAAGGAGGAAGTATAAATATCTCAGCAAAAACTTGGCGCTGCTCTGCCTGGTGACTCACAGAGAGGAGAGTTGACAACCAACTTAAAGGGGTTGCCCTAAGTTTTTAAGTTGTCTCCTATCCACAGGATATAAGATTGCAATTGGTAAGGGTCTGACTGCTGGAACCCCCCAGTAATCCAGAGATTATGGGATAATTTTCTCACTGACTGGCAGAGCAGAAGTGTGAACATTTTGTCCTTGCCGCTCCATTCAATAGAATGGACATGTAGGAAATTGCTGAGCACAGCGCTGGAGTATCTTCAGCAGTTTCTGAGACAGGAAATTAGATGGTGTGCTCAGCAATTTCAAAACTCCCATAGTATTTAATGGAGCAGCAGAACACTTACTTGCCCCTCCACCTATTAGTGAGAACGGGACCTTTGTTCTCCAGATTGCTGGGCTTCGCATTTTCGTGATCGGCGGAGGTCCTATCAGTTGGACACTTGCTGATTAACTTGTTATCCCCTGTCCTTGCCCTTTTATAAGAAATACACCATCAAAATCCATCATGATAACCGGGGACACTTGCTCATAGATCCAGGCACCGTGACCGTGGTAATCTTATATTTGTTATACATGGGCTCCATCCTTCTAAAATCAATTTTTTACAATTATACAATTGAGCATGAAGGGCTCTTGGGGGTCTTACCAGTGCTGCAGCTTCACTGGCTGTTAGACTGTCTTGGCCTCCCATTTGCTTCCTCAGCACTTCCTCCCACCCTCCCTCTGCCTAAAGTAATTTCACAAAGTGGGAGGGGAGAAGGGCTACTGCTCACTGTAACAACCTGTGAATCTGCATCACGTGTGGGTGGTGTGCCCTGTCCTGATGCCACTGTACGGGTGCAGAATGTTGTTACACACGGGGCGAGCCGGAATCCAGATCTGGAATTTGTGATGTCAGGATATACATAGCACTGGGAACCGCTTCACCTTTCCCCCACTTGGCTCCGGAGGGAGGCTGCTTTTTGTTATTTGGGAGCTTTTACTCCGCTCATCAGTAGTACAGGGCTCACCCCTCAGTGCAGCTCAACCAGTCATCATAGTCTTGGGTTTGTGTGTGCAAAAGTCCCTGCTTCTATTAAAGACCCTTACATGGGGCTACTTTTGATTTGGAAGGCCCCATTATGGCAGACAACTTAAAGGGCTCATCTGATTGACACTGGAACCTGATCTCAAAATTGGGTGTTCCAAGATCCCCCCATTCTTAACTACTGAAAGGCAATCTGTCACCAGATTTGACACGATTAAACCACTATCCCCCTCAGGTAGGGTATAAAATGGCCTTTCTAGAATTCCTTCTTTTATGTGAAAAGTCGCCCATTTACCTATGAGAAAATCTCATCAATGCCATGTGAAAATGAGCAGAGAAGAGTCACTTTTTTTCTCTCAGATACTCATCTGAGACAAAAAGTGACTCTTCTCTGCTCATTTTCACTGTTCATTTTTAGAGGCCACAGAGGGAGCATCACTTCAGTCACCCCATTTCTGTCTAGAAGAGAAAGGGGCGCTTCTATAGTGCAATACCCTCCCTGAGATGACATAGCAATATTGTAGTATTAAAACTACTAACCTGGCAGAGTTGTGCCGTCAGGCACAACTCTGTGAAGCACGTGTGTCTTTGTTTAGCGTCCTCCTGCAGCCACGCTCTCAGGAAAAATCCTTTCTCCAGGTTTGGGAGAATAATTCCTGGGGTACAATATCCACTGGTTTGTTTCTATATGCGATGAGCGTTTGAAAAGGCGCTGAACGACTCGTTTTTTTAAATCCACGATTGATTTAATTCATAATTGTCGTACAAAATATAAAAAAAATAGTAAAAGCATAAGTTGGATTATACGAACAACGCGTTTCACGCTCGCACTGAGCGCTTCCTCTGGTTCGAGCGTGAAACCCGTTGTTCGTATAATGAGACTTATGTTTTTACTATTTATTATTTTTTTTATATATTATGTACGACTTTTACTATTATGAATTAAATCAATCGTGGAATTAAAAACCGAGTCGCCCAGCGCCTTTTCAAACGCTCATCGCACGTAGAAACAAACCAGTGGATATCTTTAGTTTCTGTTGCACCTTGGTGATGCGTGGTATCATATTAAAGTTAAGAATCTCATCTTTACAGTACCAAGCACAGCCACTATGCCGCGTACGGCGCTGTGGTAGACTTTGATGAAGCCACAGCTGCCCGTCTTGTAGATACACCATCCAGGACGGTGTGGCGGCCATATTGGTTGTCAGGAAGAGATATAGATAAGAAACAAGGTAACAGAGGATGTCTGGAGGAGCTCTCGGAGCGCCCCTTTACCCCGCAGCAGAGCTGAGATAAGCCGCGTGTAATCTGTGGAGCGATCCTGGCTCCGGGGGAAGGTTACTACAGGGCATTGCTCTCCAGCAGTTTTCTGCACTTCTGCTTTGGTTACTAAGATGCCAAACAAAAAAAAGGCTTGATGTCGGAGTCCTGCTTAACCCGCTCACTGCCGAGGCTTATTGTATAAAGAAAAGTACATGCAAAGGTTCTCACGCTGCCCCCTAAGCTGGGAGGGGAGGGCAATGTGACCTGCAAGGCAAATCAGCAACACAGAAGCCCCCGCTTTAGGATTTAAAGGGGAACTCTGTCATTGGAACAAGCCATTTGTAACTCTGTCAGATATATTTCAGCACTTCCCCTTTCACGGTTTCTTACTTTTTGTTCACATCAAAAACTACATTTGTCAGGTTTTTCTGTTAACAGGGCATTGTGGGAGCTCAGATGACTGGTCACATGACTGACCGCAAAGAGGGAAAATGTCTGTTTCCAAGGGCGACCACCAGAACTTTTACGAAAGCTTCATGTAGAAATGGAACAAAAATGTTTCCATCTTTTGGAGTCCGTCCATAGAATTCACAATATCGTGAAGGTCCTTGTAGCAATTCCTCCAACTTTCATGTGCAACTTTAAAGCTTTGACCCATCTTCATCTTTGGGTTTTCCCATCTTATATGTGGGGGAATATCACTAGTATCTGCCATAATATTATAAGTGAGAGTCCGAACTCTGGAGGGGACTGAAACTACCCTTGAAATACACAATGGAGCACACTGGCAGACCATTTCGTCTGCAGACCCCATTATCAATTTCTGGAAATCCCCTTTAAGTCGAGCTCTGAGCAGCGCTACACTATAGACCCTATATTCGCTCATTGGAGGGTGTTTGGTGTCCCTTTAATAAGCCCTATGGGGGATAGTTGATGCCTGTGTATGGAGTTGGCACTGATGACCCAGTCCTGTGCCATGAGGGGATTCAGCCTTGTGTATGTGAGGTTGGCGCGCTGCGTTGTCGTCCAGCGGAGGATGAAATATTCAGGCCATTGGTCACATCACATTGTCACATTATGTGAATCATCCGCGGCTCGATGACTCCCCCCGTCACGTCCTGTTACACTGAGGAGCCCAGATATGTGACCTTTTATTCACATCTAACCCTGTTATTTTAAGACACAGATTTTTCGGATGTGCCAGTAAAGTGGTTAAAAATACATATTTTCTTTAATTGTTCAAGTCTTCTGCGGGAAAGAGTGGGGGTAGGTCAGTGAGTAAGAGTCTCCTGCAGGGGGCGGTCAGTGAGTAAGAGTCTCCTGCAGGGGGGCGGTCAGTGAGTAAGAGTCTCCTGCAGGGGGGGGGGCGGTCAGTGAGTAAGAGTCTCCTGCAGGGGGGCGGTCAGTCGCCAAGAGTCTCCTGCAGGGGGGCGGTCAGTGAGTAAGAGTCTCCTGCAGGGGGGCGGTCAGTGAGTAAGAGTCTCCTGCAGGGGGGCGGTCAGTGAGTAAGAGTCTCCTGCAGGGGGGCGGTCAGTCGCCAAGAGTCTCCTGCAGGGGGGCAGTCAGTCGCCAAGAGTCTCCTGCAGGGGGCAGGATTGCCATTGCCAGATACCACTAGACAATCTGTAGACTAGAGCCTGATGACTTAGGTCCACCCAGTGTCTGTGAAATCATTCCTGTATGTATACTGCATACTACCCTATAGCAGTATTCTCCCTATAGATTGCGAATATATGAGTGCATAATATGGCATTTTAATAATAATAATCTTTATGTTATCTGCCTTCCCAGGTGGAGCTGTCCCTGCTGCAGCAATGCTACAAGGACTTGTCCTCTCAGATAAACCTCATCCTGCTGGAGCGGCTCTGGTACGTCATGCTGGAGCAGTTCCTCATGAAGTACGTGTGGAGCGCGTCCGGCCTGGTCATGGTAGCCGTGCCCATCATCACCGCCACTGGGTACTCTGCCAGCGGTAAGGATCTGGATGTCTGGATTATCAGGGGTCTCTCATTTATGAGTCATACCAATATAACAGGTGCATCACACAATATAAAATATCCATGCATTACACAGGTAGCTTACTGATTTTATTAAGATCCATGTAATGTTCTTTACCTCCTGTGATGGCGCTTCCTTGAAAACCCTGCAGACTACAGGCTTGTTTTTCCCTTCTCATATAATCATTCACACTAACATTTTTGCTGAATCCATCTTGTTAGCGCAAGACAGACTGGGCTAATAGAGTCAGATTTCATAGAAGTCTATGGAGGGGGAGAGGGAGGATTGAGCAGGAGCTGAGCGAGAGAGGGACACAGACAAAGAACTATGATGCTGTGAGTCTGGATTTACGGGCAAAGGTCATCTGAAAAATTAAGACCTCTATTCCTTCCGATCCCCTCACACATGACTGAGCATGCATGTGTTTTGAATTGGAGGAGAGGACTGTCTCTTGTGGCTCGGTGTAGGTGAAGGGTGCGCAGTATATTGGTGACTACAGCTGTTTTCTTATATGTTCTTCTTTCTTGCCCTTAGACTCAGAGGAAGTGAAGAAGGCAGCCATGGAAATGAAAGAAGAGGAACTTGTAAGTGAACGGGCCGAGGCCTTCACCACCGCCAGGAATCTTCTGACTGCTGCGGCCGATGCCATAGAGAGAGTCATGTCCTCCTATAAAGAGGTGGGTCACATGTCTTCCGGTTATAATCCTGCCTGATATTGTAGTATAGGGGAGACTTATCAGTGTCTGAGGTAAAACTGTTCCAGTTGCCCATGGAGACCAATCAGAGCTCAGCTTGAATGTTCTAAACAGCTGCGGGAAAATGAAAGCTAACGTTTGATTGGTTGCAATGAGCAACTAGAACAGTTTTGCTCTCAGACGCTACTGAT